>NC_080026.1:140228646-140468646 GCF_030020395.1 Manis pentadactyla | reverse complement strand
CTGCGTCTGCTCACCCCTCTGGGCCAGACTCTGTCCATCTGCTTGTCATGGGCTTGGGGCTCAGCAACTTCACAGAGCTTTCAGTGATGAAAGAATGTTCCCAATCTGCTGTGTTCAGTCCAGTGCCACCAGCCACATGGGGCTCCCGGGCATTACATGTGGCTGGTGTGATTGAAGAATGGGTTTTTGGTTTTCTTTAGCATGACCCCGGTGGCCAGTGGCACTGTGCTGGGGCGTAGATGTGAGTCCCGAATCCTGCCCTATCAGAGCTAGCTGTGCGATCCCCATGGCCCAGGGAGCTGTGGAGACCCAAGCGGGTTGGCTCGGCCTCCTGGCCCACCTTGTTGCTCAGTGGCCCCTAGCTCTGGGGTGCCCCCATGTAGAGCTCAAGGCTGGCCATGCCACCTACCAGCTCCTTGTTCTCAGCCTGCCTCCTGCCAGACTGGCCTGGGGCGCTCTTTCCTGCATACAGGTGAGGGTGCTAGAAGGGCAAGGAGGGCCTGGCCTCTGGGGCCTTGGGTGCCCTGGCAGCTGGCCAGCTGGGCACTGCACCCTTGAGGCTGCTGGCAGTGCTAGGTGGCTGCTCAGATTCCCAGGAATGGTGCCAGGGGTTGGAGACAGTTCCTGGGAGGCGCTCCAGCTTCTCCCCAAGTGGTGGGTCTGCTGGTTCTGGGTGTGCTGGAGTCATGCGGAGAAGACAGAACTTGCAGTTGAGAGCTTAACTTTGAATCCTGAATGACCATGGATGGACAGGCGGCCGTGCTTGGAGCCTGTGTCCCACCGTCAGCAGGCAGATGCACGATGGGTGGGGCGTGGTGCCAGCGGGCTGTCAACCCAGAGTGTGCTGAGCAGCCAGGCCCAGCTTTTGGGTACCTTGGGGCTGACGCAGGTGCGCCACAGTGTCTGTGTGGGGATGGCGTGGCCCCCGAGGCTAGGCGCGGGCATCTCAGACTGAGAGGCTGGGCTGGAGGCATTCAGTGGGTGGCCCTGGACCAAGGCTGCCTCCTCAAGTCCCTGGGGTGGTTTTGAGGGAAGCATCTCACACTGTGTGTGATCAAAATTGGCGGCGTTTTGAAATTTTTAAGGAAGATCTCCTTTTATGCCCGAGTACCCCAGACTGACCAAGTAGTAATAAATGCCCCATGGACAAGTAGGAAGTGCATTATCACAGTCCTGACAGCCCATCGGGCTGTGTTTGCCTAGTGCTTTAAGGCTCCCCGGCTTGTGGGGTGCTGTTGGGGTCTCAGCCATTGGTGTTCCAAGAGGATCAGTCAGAGCCAAATGCATGAGTTAAGTTTTGTCCATAAGCATTTGAGGAAATTACTTGTGGGGAACCAAGTGAGAGCATGGCTTGTTGGGGTGGCGGACGTCAGGTGAAAGGTCTGCAGAGTAGGCAGCTCCGTGGGCAGGCAAGGCACGTGGCCAGCTGGTGTCTCGCCCACAGGCTCGCTGCCCCTGGCCTCCCAGGAGTCGGCTGTGGTGGAGGACCTCCTCTACGTGCTGGTGGGTGTGGACGGCAGATACATCACTGCCCAGGCCCTGACTGGGCGGCAGAGCCGGACCTTCCTCGTGGACCCCAACCTGGACCTGTCTATCCGGGAGCTGGTGAACAGGATCCTCCCGGTGGCTGCCAGCTACTCCACTGTGGCCAGGTGGGCACCAGATTGGACCCAGTACTGGAGGCGGCCTGCCAGCTGCTCACACTTGCTGCTGGCAAAGGTCACCACGTGCTCTTCTGAGGAGCGTCTGCCTTGTGACCCAGCCTCACTGCTGGAACATTTAGAGGGGCCTGAGGCCGAGCACAGGGAGCCTGTGTCCAGTCTCCCTTGGGGCATGGGGGCCTCGTCCCGCCTTCCCTGGGCTGCTTAGGGGCCCCTCCTTTCAGGTTCATCGAGGAGAAGTCTTCCTTCGAGTACGGGCAGGTGAACCACGCCTTGGCGGCGGCCATGCGAGCTCTGGTGAAGGAGTACCTGATCCTGGTCACACAGCTGGAGCAGCTGCAGAGGCAAGGCCTCCTGTCCCTGCAGAAGCTCTGGTTCTACATCCAGCCGGCCATGCGCACCGTGGACATCCTGGCTGCCCTCGGTATGCTCCTGCCCGCCCCTGTGGGCCCCGGGGGCAGGTCTCTGCTGGAGTGGTGCATGCTGGGTGGGGCTGGGGCCTCCCAGGCTGGGGTGCAGGCTTCATCCTTACACCTGGGCCCTGGGCTTCTGAGACCAAAGCCTGTGTTGCTTCATGGTTTACTGATTTGCAGAAGGAAAACTAGTTCACGGGTAAACTTTATTAGCGGCTACCACCTTAAAGTTTGAGTATAGCCCAAAAAAGAAGCGCCTGTCCCCGTAAGGTGATGGCTGGAGAGGGACAGAGCGTTCCGGTCCGTCGTAATGCACCACCTCCTTGCAGCCACCTCAGTGGACAAAGGCGAGTGTGTAGGAGGGTCGACCCTGAGCCTCCTCCACGACCGGAGCTTCAGCTACACGGGCGACAGCCAGGCGCAGGAGCTGTGCCTGTACCTCACCAAGGCCGCCAGCGTGCCCTACTTCGAGATCCTGGAGAAGTGGATCTACAGGGGCATCATCGACGACCCTTACAGGTAGGCCTGGGGAGGCGGGGACGCGCCCCTGAGCTGCTCTGCGGCTGCCTCCCGCTCGGCCGCAGGGGGCAGTCACCTCCCTCGCGTGGACTCGGCCCACAGCCCCGCGCGTCTGGGCTCAGCAGGAGGTACCTGGACACGTGAAATGGGGGGTGTTGGCTCACAGAGAATCAATTCTGTTGTGTTGAGATGTATTCGTCACATGTTTGAGAGCTACATCTGTGGTCTAGAAACTGTTTCTCCAAGTGACCGGCCTGTAGCGGGAGGGTGTCTCGCTCCCGCTGCGTGATGGGGTTTAGACCTGGGCGGGTCCGAGGCAGGGCTGTGTGTGGCCTTGTTCACCATGGGAAGGAACCAGGTGAGGGGACCAGCTTCCCGCCCCACCCCTGAATCCTGAGCTCAGATTGGCACCTGCCCTGAGGAGAGGCTGGCAGGGCCACGTTCGCCCCTTGAGAAGGACTCTGGGGCAGCTGCCCTTGAGGTGGCACGCTGTGCCGTGACCAGCGCCTGCCGCTTTCCAGCGAGTTCATGGTGGAGGAGCACGAGCTGCAGAAGGAGAAAATCCAGGAGGACTACAACGACAAGTACTGGGACCGGAGGTACACTGTGGTGCAGCGGCACATCCCGTCCTTCCTGCAGAAGATGGCCGGCAAGGTGCTGAGCACCGGTGAGGCGCCTGCCCCCGCCCGGCGCCCCGCTGCCTGTGCTCGTTCCCTGGCCCTGGGAGGGAGCCTCGTGCACCCTCTCTTCCTCTCTACTAGTTAGTTTTAGGACCCTGCTGCCACTTAAAGGAGAGCTGCTTCTCAGCCTGCACCTCTGACTCCAGACATGGGGGTTTCCATGCCAACGTCCAGTTCTCCAGGTCTTGGGACCCCAGCTGGGTGCCCTCCTAGTGCCCTCAGTCCTGACACTGACCGCCCATCACCAGTATTGGGTCTCCAGGCCACTGATGTGGCTGCACCCCGGGGGTTCCCGTGACCTCTCTCGGGTTCTGCTGTCTGCTAGGAGGGCTCGCAGAATTCTGGGGCACGCTTGCCTACTAGATTGCCAGTTATTACAGAGGATGCGATAGAGGATGCAGACAAACAGGCCCGGGCCCAGGAGCTTCTGCCAGGTGGACTTGGGGGGCCCCGCCCTCCCCGTGTGGGGTGCCCATCACCTGGACGCTCCCAACCCTCCGTTTAGGGTTCTGTGGAGGCTCTGAGATGAGGCAGTAACATTGACTCAACCCTCGGGCACTGGGGGTTCTGACTGCATCCCTCCCCTCCCCCATGTTGGGGGTGGGGCGCTCAGTGTGGTTGGTCCCTGGTGATCATCCCTGTCCCACCTTCCTGTCCTGAAGGGGGTCAGGAGTAACCAGATTCCAAGTCATCTGTCACCATGGGAGGGCAGATGGGACTCAGGCCCTATGGGCTGACAGTGCTTTGGGGCAGAGGGCTTGAAGACCGACCCTTGGCTCAGGGGGCTAAGTCAGTCTGTGTCCAGGGCTCCTGGGGGTGGTCTCTGCTCCAGGTCAGAGAGATGCAGGCATGAGGAGCCCCTGTGGTGCAGGCGGTCTAGTCTGTCCCGTCTGTTCTCTCAGGCCTGTGATTTGTCACATGTACAACCTGCTTTCCTACACCTCTTCTCAGGAAAATACCTGAATGTGGTCAGAGAGTGCGGTCACGACGTCACCTGCCCAGTGGCCAAGGAGGTCATCTACACTTTGAAGGAGCGAGCGTACGTCGAGCAAATCGAGAAGGCTTTCAGCTATGCCAGCAAGGTCCTGCTGGACTTCCTGCTGGAGGAGAGGGAGCTCGTGGCACACCTGAGGTGCGCTCTGCCTGGGGCTGTCGCCTCTGCTCGGTGCGTGTTGCCCACGGCATGTTCGGCCAGCAGTTCTGGTGTTTGCAGAACGGGGGCTGCTGCCAGGGCATCCCGCCTGAGCACTGGTGCACAGGAACCTCCCACGTGGGTCCTCACTCTGCGATCAGTCGTGCTGCCCTCAGGCCCCGAGGGGCGTAGTCTGCCTGCCCCCCTGGGCTGAGGCTCAGCTCCCAGCCCTGCCCCATCCCCGCAGGGCCACCTGAATGCTCTCTTTGCTCACTTTAAACTGACTGCTTGCCCTCTGCCCTTTTTTTTTCTTCTGTATTTGTTTTTCTCCACTATTAAGTTTGTGAGATTCAAGTTGTTGCGGGTAACAGTGGTTTCCTCATTTTCATTGCTATGTAATATTCCACTCTTATATACCATAATTCACCTGACCATTCTATTCTTAGGGGCATTTGGGTAGTTTAGAGTTTGGAACTATTTACCCAGGAGCAGAATTGCTTGGTCATGGAGCAGCAAACATTCGGCTTTTGTAGATGAGATGAAACGTCTTTTCGAAATTATTTTATCATACACCTTCCACTGCCAGTGTGTGGGACTCTAGTGGGGGAGCCATCTTCTTAGAATGCGCATCAGACAAAAGCTTTTAATGACTCCCTGCAGCTTTTAGAATGAAGTCCAAACTAACTTACGTGCTGCTTGGCCTCCACTGGCCTCTTGTGCCCTGGCTTTCTGCTATTCTCTCTTCCTCATGACTCTTGGGCTACATTTCTTGAATGCACCACATGTTTGCCTATTTACAGGCCTTCCATGAACTGTACCCTCTCCCTGGAAGGCTACGCCCTCCATTCATTGCTAGCTAATTTCTACATCCCCCCGTAACTCAGCTCAAATGCCCCATCGTAAAGATGGCTTGCCCAACGTCCCTCCCCAGCCAAATTAGCTCCCCCGAGGTTATTCTCCTACACCCTTACTCTTTTTTTTTTTTTTTTGAGAGGGCATCTCTCATATTTATTGATCAAGTGGTTGTTAACAACAATTAAATTCTGTATAGAGAACTCAATGCATAATCATTAATCAACCCCAAGCCTAATTCTCAACAGTCTCCAGTCTTCTGAAGCATAATTAACAAGTTCTTACATGGTGAACAAGTTCTTACATAGTGAATAAGTTCTTACATGGGAGCAGTGCAAGTCGCCCTCTGCCCTTTAAAAATGTCTTTGGTACAAGTGCTGCCACGTGGGAGTGCCCAGTACCTCATCTCCACACCCCGCGCCTTGGCAGTGCCTGAGAGCCACGCTGACCTCCACCCCACCTGTCCTGCATGCAGGTCCATCAAACGCTACTTCCTGATGGACCAGGGGGACTTCTTCGTGCACTTCATGGACCTCACTGAGGAGGAGCTGAAGAAGCCGGTGGACAGCATCGCGCCCCCACGCCTGGAGGCGCTACTGGAACTGGCCCTGCGCATGAGCACCGCCAACACAGACCCCTTCAAGGACGACCTCACGGTAGGGCCACCCCAGATGGCGGCCTGCCAGCGTGACTTATGTGGCTTCCGCCTACAGGCCTGATGCTTGCGTAAAGGTTTAGATCCCCAGGGATTCAGGTGTGGACTTGTCTGTGCTGTTCCTCGGGGTACCTCTCGGGGTATTTTTAAAACAAGTCTCTGTACTTTTTGTTCTCTTATGAATGAAAGTGATTACTTTTTTAAATGAAGCTCATCAGTAGGTGTTCAGTTTTTTAAGCCAGCCTCCTTGACTTAGAGTCCCTGTTGGAAGGAACCAGCTCAGTCCTGGGTCTCGGTTTCTAGCTTGGGTGTGGGGTTGGTGGGTGTCAAGCCCTGACGCTTTTTTATTTCCCTTTCGCCAAGATTGACCTGATGCCTCACGACCTCATCACTCAGCTTCTCCGGGTTCTGGCCATCGAGACCAAGCAGGAGAAGGCGATGGTCCAGGCTGAGCCCACTGAGCTCACGCTGAGTGGTCTGGAGGCCTTTTCTTTTGACTATGTAGTCAAGTGGCCCTTGTCGCTGATCATTAACCGGTGAGTGTTGATCCCCGAGCACCAGCTTCAGATGTTTGTCCTGGTTTGCCAGGAACAGGGGCTTGTGCCCACCTAGTCACTGTCTCATCCTGCGGGGCACTTGGGGCAGTTCTTCCCATCTTTCTGTGCACAGTAGGGGTCGCCAGCTGCCTGGAGGCTGGGTGCAGAACCATGTGTCAGCGACCCCGAAGTGCTGTCTGCTTGCACCCAGAGCTTCCCTCAACCATGCAGGGGCCCAAGTCCCATATGCCTTTCGCTGTTGTAGGAAAGCCCTGACGCGCTACCAGATGCTCTTCAGGCACATGTTCTACTGCAAACACGTGGAGCGCCAGCTGTGCAGTGTATGGATCAGCAACAAAGCGGCCAAGCAGCGCCCCCTGCGTTCAGCCAAGTGGTACGTGTCTCGGCTCGCTCTTGGCCCTAGCAGAGTGGGTCTCCTCTTCACTCATGGCCGCAGCGCCGTGGTCAGGTGTGTGCTCCGCCTAGGTCCAACAGTGCGCTTTGTGCTGCACAGCAGCGCAGGGCCATCACCCACCACACGGGACGCTGGCTCCATGCCCGACCCCCTGTGCAGGCCTGCAGGCCGGTCACGCCTGAGCACCAGCCCTTAAGGACCTGGTGCTGCCTCAGGTAGTCCCTGTCAGTGCCTGCGGAGCCGCATGGCGGTAGAGTGGCTGTGTGGGCACCATGAGCAGGGCGCGTCGAGGAAGCCTCAGGACACGCCCAAGGTACACACGTGCCATCTGCATCTCTTGCCCACCAGGCTTGCTGGTGCCTTCACTCTGCAGCAACGCATGCTGAACTTCGTCCAGAACATCCAGTACTACACAGCCTTCGAGGTGATGGAGCCCACCTGGCACACCCTCGAGAAAAGCCTAAAGTCCGTGAGTCTTGGCCCCGTCATGCAGGGCGTCAGCAGGTGCTGCCAGCAGGTCACGTTCCATGGAGGGTCCAGGGAGCAGCAGGTTAGGTGTTGGGAGATGGCGGCGGCAAGCTGTCCCAAAGCTGACGACGGCTTTCAGAGCCGTGGGGAGCCTGTCGCCTCAGCTCGGGCTCCGCGCCACGGGGAGTGTGAGCGAGTGGGGGACCTGAGAGGGGTTGTGCCGGAGGAGGGCGTGGTCGCCGGGCTCCCAGCCTCCAGTGCGGCTCGTTTGGGCTCTGGGCCCATCAGCCAGAAGGCTCGCCTGTCACCAGATTCCAGAGGCAGAAAGTGGCCACCGGCAGGATTTCTTGTTGCATTCTGTCTTCTACAGCCCAAATCTGGGACCTGTCTGGGGACCATGTTCAGTATTATTTTCTTCTAGTGGTATTTTGAAGCTTTCCCCCAAAAGACCACAGGACCACTTAAAAAAGAAAATTGAACAGAAGTGTGCCAAGCCCACGGGCCTGGCCATCGGGCCTGCTCTGACAAGAGCCCCTCTGCCAGGCCCGGAACATTGATGATGTGCTGGCACACCACACGGGTTTCCTGGACAGCTGCCTGAAGGACTGCATGCTCACCAACCCCGAACTGCTGCGCGCCTTCTCCAAGCTCATGTCCGTGTGCGTCATGTTCACCAACTGCATGCAGGTGTGCAGTGCCAGGCCGGCAGCCAAGGGACCCTGTCTGCTGGTTCTGACGTGGGGCTCTGTTGTCAGAGCTTGGGTTAGTGTTAGGGCATGTTGCGTGCAGTGCTCAAATACAAGAACACAAAATAAACATGGGGGCAGAGGTGGTGACACAGGTCTGCTAGGGCTGGAGGGCACTGGGGAGGGCCTGAGGGCAGCGGGAGAGCCTGTGCTGTGGCTGGTTACAGAGGCGACGGGAATGGGTGTGCCAGCTCCTTAAATGTCGAGCCCACTGGGGGGATGCCACACACAAACCGTCTCTGGAGCAGTTAGTCCTGCTCTGGATCAGGTGTGGGAATGCAGTGGCGCAGTGGGCCCTCTTCGGTGGCCTCCCTGAGTGAAGCCACCCCTGAGGCTGCAGGGGCCCAGATGTACAGTGGCCAGGGTTTCATTTGGAGCAAATTGGGGGTGACTAACAGGCGTCTCTTCCTAAACCGAAGAGATTCACTCAGAGCATGAAACTAGACAGTGAGCCGGGCCGCCTGACGCTAGAGCATGGCACGATGCTGGGGCCGCCCACGGAGGCCGAGCGGGCTGAGGAACGTGCCCGGAAGGAGCTCGCCAGGAAGGTGCGCGCCCGCGGGTCGGTCTGTGAGGCCTCCCTCTCCCTGGCAACGTGGATGGGGTTGTGGCCGCGCTCTTGCTGAGTCTTGCCTTTGACTCTCAACACTAGCCACAGAGACGTGTGCTGGAGGCGAGGCTCTGGGTGTCCAGAGGGCATGCCCAGGACTGGTGCGGCTGAGTTGCAGGGTGCCCAGCAGAGGGCCTGGCCGTCAGCAGGCGCGGGGCCGTGGCCCTGCTGTCCCTATGATAAAGTCTCTCACTAACTAAGAAGGGCCATGTGGCTCCATCCTGAGGGTCAGCCCCAGGTCCACTCTAGACCCGGATGGAGCCCAGACGTGGTCCCATGTCCTCTGGTCTGTTCACTTGTGGGGAGGTGGCCAGGAGAAGACAAGCTGTCATCTTGAGGGTTCTGAGCCACGTAAGACGCGAGGTGCGCTGGCATATTGGTTCTGTGTGGCGGTTAGAGCAGGGTGCCAGCACCCCAACTGTGTCTCTACATCCCCTAGTTGGGGATTTTATGATAATCTCACTTTATACCTCTTATCAAATGAAAACTTCCCCAAATCCATTTCTGTTGAAAAAAATCAAAGTCAACCTGCTAGTGCTCAGTCGGGCCAGAGGCCAGTGGACTCAGCTGCCTGTCTTCCAGCACCTGGCCGAGCATGTGGATGCCCCCCAGCTAGCCTCCAGCTTCGAGGCCGCCATCAGCAAGTTTGATCAGAACTTCTCAGCTCATCTGCTTGACCTGCTGGCCCGGCTGAGCATCTACAGCACCAGCGACTGCGAGCACGGCATGGCCAGCGTCATCTCCAGGTGGGTGGGGTGGCCCCACCTCCGTCCATCCCGCCCGCTACCCCTGTGGTCCCTCTCACCTCCACAGGGAGACGCCCCCACACCACCCTTCCTGCCCGCAGGCTTGACTTCAACGGCTTCTACACCGAGCGCCTGGAGCGCCTGTCTGCAGAGAGGAGCCAGAGGGCGGCGGCCCATGTGCCTGTGCCCCGGGGTTCCCTGGCGCCCAGGGTGGCCGTCACCGCGCAGTGAGCCCGTGAGTGCTCCGCAGGAAGGCCTCAGAAGCTTTGGCTGCACCTTGCTGTGTGTATCGTCTAAATAAAAGCCTGAGGGTGGTCTGTTCAGCTCATCGTCTGCTCTGGTGCCGGCTGCCTCAGAGAGCCCCCAGACCACACGGTTGTCTCCATGGGCTTGCTTAGCCCTGTGCTTCCTCAGGTGGAGAGGGTCATTTTTCAAAATGTTTTTGGCCTCAAAGACTGTGAAAACAGCATTTGGGCAGGTTGAAGATATCAGGAGGCCTCATGGGACCAAACCCAGGCCTAGTGCCCCTGCTTGCCGTCCAGAGAGCTGGGCTGGGCCGCCTCAGCACCAGTAGCCCTCAGCCACTGCATTTGTTCTGGGCACCAGGGGGCAGCACAGCCCGATGGGATGAGGGGGTTGGGTCGTGGGTGTGCCTGCCAGGGGCCCTTTGCTCCTGTGTGGTGCCCCTCCCTTCCTGCTGTGGGCCTCTCTGGGATCACTGCCCTCCCTGTGCCTACCTCTCAGTTTGGCCCCTCTGCCCACACTCCTGGCCAAGCCTCCCCTATCTGCTGATGCGTGCGTGCGTGCGTGTGTGTGTGATTTGTGAAGTTCCATTCTGATTACATGCTCCAGGTGATCTTGGCAGGGCTCCTCGAGACAGTCCAGGCTTCACAGCTCTGTCCCCATGGGGCAGAGTGTGGGCAGTTCTTGCCCTGGCCACCGCCTTGCAGGGGCACAGCTGGGGGCTCTGTTCCCTGCCAGTCTGCAGGATGTGCAGGCGTGATGTGTGCACAGATTTTCCAGAGTCATGGCACTATTCAAAGGCTCACCAGTGAGCAGAGGCACCTGCTGGCCCTCAGCTTGGGGCTGCCTGCCTGGCCCTGAGGCCCAGAAACAGTGTCCCTGTCCTGGGTGCTGGTAGCCAGTGGTGACGGGAGGGGAGTGGTCAGTGGTGGGTCCTGTGGGCTGAGTAGGGGATGGCCGGCCCTAAGGCCAGCCTGTCAGCTGGGAGAGGAAGCGTGTGTCCACAGCAGCTATGTTTTTGCTGATCCAGACTTGCTGCCTTCGAACTCTTCAAATCATATGCAACATGACTGAGGAGAGAAGTAAAATTGCCAGGAGCATTTGTGTTTACGTGGCTTTGCTTTATGACAGATGCTTGCCCTCCAGGACCCCCACTGTGGGTCCAGCCCCTGGCCAGCAGGAACCCCAGGGCTTTCTGTTGCCCAGGAAGTCAGAGAACACACCCACCTGCCTCAAACCCCTGGCACAGCCTTTCACAGACACTTCCTCTCCAAGGGCTCCTGGGCCACACCTCACCTCGGGGCTGGCCCCTCACCGCTCCAGGGAGGGGCCCGGGAAGTCTGTGCTCCACCCACCTTAATTCAGCCTGGTCCTTGAAGCTTTCACCACGTGCTGGATACAAACCGCTTAGTGGCCCAAAACTGAGCAGAAATTGGAAAAGACGGGGGAGCTATACTCTCTCCACAGGTATGGCCCCGCCCTCCGTATCCGGGGCTGATTGGCTGTCAGCTGAGGGCTGGTCAAGGGGCGGGGTGCGCCGGCATGGGCCTCTGATCAGATTGCTAGGGCCGGACGGAGCAGGGAGCGCATCCTGGACCGGGCCCTGGACCCAGTGCCCGCGCGGGCCCCCCACCCCCTGCCAGCCATGCGCGGCCTTGGCCTGGGGCTGCTCGGCATGCTGTGGCTGCAGGGTGAGTGCTGCCATGCCTGGGTCCCCAGGCGCCCTCACCTGGCTTCACCCGACCCTGTGCCCTTGGTGTGCAGAGGTGGCCCCTCAGGGAGGCCCCAGCAGCAGCAGACAGGACCTTCAGAAGGGACCTGAGGGAGGCCGGCTGCCTGGGTGTGCTCCGGGCTCAGTTCAGGGGCCGGGGCTGCGGGGGAGCTGGGTGGAGTTCCCCGCCAGCCTGGGGTGTGCCCCAGCCTCTAGGTGATGGCCCACTCCCACCCGGCAGGGAGGCAGGGTCGAGGCCCAGTGGCCCAGCAGAGGGGCAGGGGGTGCCCTGGAGGTTGTCTAGCCACAAGGGCCTTGTGCCCTGGCCCCCACCTCTTCTGGTAGGGGCGCCTTCAGGCTGGGCTTCTTGGTGTCCCAACTCCAGGCTGGGGAGGCGGCCACTTCCTGGGCCACCACTTAACACCTGAAAGTTAATGGTGCAGAGACACAGCCATTAACGTTTGGAGAGGGGGTCAAAGCAGTGGCTGGTCTTCAGCCTCTTGGTGCCCTCGCCTGGGCCCCGCCGTCTGTTGGTGCATACCGGTCAGTTCCTCATCCGGGCTGTGCAAGCTACCTGCCAAGGAGGCCCGTCCCTCCCCTTTGGTGCAGTTATGTGATTAGTTGAGATGGAAGGTGTAATCTTAAGTACTAGGTGGCAGGCCTGCCCCCCACAGGACCCGTTCATCCTTGGTAGGGCCGGATGTCCAGGTCAGCCCCCAACCTTGGGGGCTCTGTCTGGGGGCAGCCTGGGGGACTTCCGCAAGGGCTAGTGAGGGGCAAGGACCCACGCCCAGGCCAGCCTGGTGTCTCCCGCAGTGGTAGCCCCCAGCGACCCCCTGCCCCACGTGGAGCAGTATGAGGTGGTGTGGCCCCGGCGCCTGCCAGGAGCCCGTGCCCGCAGAGCCCTGCCCTCCCACTCGGTAAGTCTCCTCAGAGCTACTTTCCTTCAGTGGGAGGGACGGTGTGCCCGGTGGGATGCAAGGGGCTAGCCTTTCTACAGCCCCCTGAAGGGGTGCCCCCCCCCACTGCTTCCGCCCAGCTACCCCCTGCCTGCCCAGGAGCTGGCAGCTGAGTCAGCCCCGGGGGCCTGCTTGCAGGGCTCTGCCTTCGTTTCAGGAACCAGGCCTGCGGCCACTCCCCGCCTGCCACAGCCCGGTTTCACTCACCGGGGGATAAGTCAGATTCCTCTTAGGCTGGAGGGCATGGCTCACCACGGGTGTGCTGATGACACACCTTTCAGGGTGTTTGGGGCTGGGCTGGAAGTCCCCGGGGCTGCCTGGGGGCATTCCTGAAACTGGGTGTCTGGTGACAGGCCTGCATGCCCTCCTGAGGGGTGGGTGAGCCCGGAGCCCCTCACACACCCTCATCTCCAGCTGCAGGCATTCCCCGCGGGCAAGTGGGTCTTGTGCCCCCAGCCCCAGTGGAGCCCGGTGCCCGGTGGGAGTGGTGGGCACCTGGTGCTGGAAGAGGCTGCTTGCAGGCCCCACCTCCTTTACTGCCTGGGTTAGAAGCGTTTCATCGTTACCCTTGTGTAGACAGGTGGGAAACAGGTCTGGGGCACTGGTGAGGTTCAGGCAGAGCTCCCCACATGCTCAGCCCAGCCACCCTGCCTGCTAGTATTTGCCTGAACTGGAGAGCGCCTAGGCTGCTCTGAGGGGCTCCCAGGCTGCTGCTGGGTACCCCAGCCTTAAGGGCCTTGGGCGGTATCCCTGCCCCCAAGTTTGAGGTGGGTGTGGGCTGGAGCAGGGCCCTTCACCCTGGACCCCTCCTTTACCCCTGGCTCAGGGACTGTACCCCGACAGTGTGAGCTATGTCCTTGAGGCCCGAGGACACACTTTTACCCTGCATCTGCAGAAGAACAGGTGAGTGGGGGCTGAGCCTGCTGGGTTCTTGGTACCCCCAGGCTGCCCACCCTTGCACCCAGCACACTTGTGTCCTGGGTGCTGGCTCCCTGGCCCAACCTGTTCTCCAAACCAGAGGTGGGTTTGAGGGAGGCAGACGGGCACCACAGTGATTCTTCTCCAGGGACTTGGTGGGCTCAGGCTACGCAGAGACTTAGACGGCGGCCGACGGCTCCCAGGTGACAGAGCCGCTACCGAGGCAGGTAGGGGCCTCGTGGCCACTCACGGCTAGCGGTGTGTGTGGGGGGGTCCCAGGAGTGGGCCGAGGAGCCCTCATGCCCTCCTCCCGCAGGACCACTGCTTCTACCAGGGCCACGTGGAGGGGCAGGAGCACTCGGCCGCCAGCCTCAGCACCTGTGTTGGCCTCAGGTGGGTGCTCAGACCCAGCAGGGGCATCAGAACGCCAGGGCCCCGGCGCCACCCACCCCACTTTGTAGAGAAGTAAACCAGGGCTGAGAAGGAAGGGGCAAGATTCGGGGATACCTGCACTTGGCTGTTTGGGTCCTTTTTAGGAGCTACAGGTTCCGTGAGCCTTGGGGCTGCCCCAGGGCCCTGGGCGCTCTCCAGCACATCATCCCCCCGGGGGCCACCTGGCCCAGTGTGGAGTGGAACCACTCCCTCGCTCACCAGAAGGGGCTTCCTGTCCCTCCCGGGCAGGGTGCCTAATTCAGAACCACCTGGCTCCCCTCTGCCCTCAGGGGCTTCTTCCGGGCTGGCTCAGCTGTCCACCTGATTGAGCCCCTTGCTGGGAGTGATGAAGAAGGGCAGCATGTGCTGTACCAGGCGGAGCACCTGCAGCAGAAGGCTGGGACCTGTGGGGTCAGCGACCGCAGCCTGGATGAGGTCCTGGGGCCTAGGATCTCAGCAGCCTTCAGGCCCCCGGTGAGGGAGGCCCTGGCCAGTTGGGGCCCTGTCCACTGGGCCTGTGCATCCCCCAGATTCGCCGTGTGTCTGGCAGAGTGGGGGTGGGCCTGGGCCTATCCTGTGACTGGTGGGCTGAGCCTGGCACCCCCCTGCAGCTGTGGATCCTTCTGGTTGGCTCCCCCAGCGCTGCACAGGGGCTGGGGGCAGCTCCAGGACCCCAGGCCAGTAGGGCTGGGCTGGGGCAGCTGATGGCCTTTTCACTGCTCCCCAGACCTGGCCGCTACCCCGAGAGACCCGCTATGTGGAGTTGTTTGTGGTTGTGGACAGCACGGAGGTACCAGGGCCAGGGTGGGTGGCGTGGGGGTGCAGCGGAAGGACCCAGAGGCAGGGAGGAGATGGGGTGGAGAGGTACCTGTGGGGGCTGCAGCCTGAAGGTCTGCTGTCTCCCCAGTTCCGGCTGTTGGGGAGCAGAGAAGCTGTGCGCAAGAGAGTGCTGGAGGTGGTGAACCACGTGGACAAGGTGGGGGCCCTCCCACCCTGGGGGGCTCCGGGGACTGTCCCCCTCAGGGGCTTACGGGGCTCTTAGTACCAAAGCACCATTCCGACCAGGCTTCACTCAGCCCAATAGCAGCCCTGGTTGTAGAGGTCTCGGGGCACCTGTTTGGGGGGGAAGGTAGCAGGTAGGGTGCTCATGTGGGGAGGGAGCTCGAGTCTGCTCCTGCCTGGCTGGGGGGCTCTAGCCCTGGGGCCTGGCCCTTCCCGCCCTGGAGCCTGATCCTGAGCTCCCTGTCTCCTCCCAGCTTTATCAGGAACTCAATTTCCGCGTGGTCCTGGTGGGTCTGGAGGTCTGGAACAGTGGGGACAAAATCCGTGTCAGCTCCCATGCCAACATCACGCTGGAAAACTTCCTGGCCTGGCGGGCGCACAGCCTGGCAGGGCGGCACCCACACGACAACACACAGCTTATCACATGAGTCGGCCATGGGTGCAGGCCACCTTCCAGGGCAGGCAGGGAGTGCTACTGGGGAGAGGGGCCCTGCTCCGGGGTCCCAGGCAAACATCACTCCTGTTTGCAGCGGCATTGACTTCACCGGGACCACCGTGGGCCTGGCCAGAGTGTCCTCCATGTGTTCCTGGGACTCGGGGGCTGTGAACCAGGTGCGGAGGGCACGAGCCTGGGTTGCTGGCCAGGCTGGGTTCACAGCCCACTCAGAGTAGAGGGGAACATGGGGGGTGACCTCGGGACTGGGTTCCTGTGCTTGTCCCCCACTGTCCCCATGGTCATACCTGAATGGCTGCCTCCCGGAGGGTCTGTTGACTCATTTTTGTTCAAGAGCTGTCGCTGGTGGAGTGACACCAGGCCCCTCGGGTGCAGGGCGGGTGGGTGGGCAGGTGCCACACGGCCAGCACAGCCTCTCCTGTAGGACCACCACCACCACCCAGTCGGTGTGGCATCCACCATAGCCCACGAGATGGGCCACAACCTGGGCATGGACCACGACGAGAATGTCCAAGGCTGCTACTGCCCGGTGCCGCGGGAGGGCGGCGGCTGCGTCATGGCGGCCAGCATCGGGTAGGACGGCCCCCCAGCCTGGCGCGGGCTTGCAGACCAGGCACCCTGCAGTGTGCCCCGCCTCTCCTGACTGAGCTCCCCCGATGCAGCTCTCAGTTCCCCAGGATGTTCAGCCATTGCAGCCGGGCCGACCTGGAGGTGTTCGTGGAGAAGCCCCACACGGCCTGCCTGGTGAACGCCCCGGACCCTGACCGGCTGTTGGGCGGCCCTGTGTGCGGAAACCTGTTCGTGGAGCGGGGCGAGCAGTGTGACTGTGGCCCACCCCAGGTATAGGGCAGGTGCCATCAACCCCCTGCTCCCCGGCCTTCAGGTTAGGGTGTCCACACCTACCTGCCAGGTGCCCTGTGTACCCATGGCTGACCCCCGTAACAGCCACAGGGTCCTTGCCAGGGCTGGGGTGTGGCAGCTGGACCCTGGGTCCTCAGGGTCACGCAGCCATTCAGGCCTTGGCTGTTGCCCCCTCCCCCCAGGACTGCCAGAACCACTGCTGCAACGCCACCACCTGCCAGCTGGCTGTGGGGGCTGAGTGCGCCCAGGGCGCTTGCTGCCAGGACTGCAGGGTGAGTGCCCCAGGCTAGCGGGGAGAGGGGCCCCAGGACACAGGATGGGGCAGCAGGCCCACATCTGCTTGAGGCCTGCTGTGCCTATGGTGAGCTTCGCTCCGCTGGGTTAGGTGAAGCCAGCCGGGGAGCTGTGCCGCCCCACGAGGGACAGGTGTGACCTCGAGGAATACTGTGACGGCCAGGCGCCGGGGTGCCCAGAGGACGCCTTTCAGGAGAACGGCACGCCCTGTCCAGGGGGCTACTGCTATGATGGGAGCTGCCCCACACTGGCCCAGAGGTGCCGGGACCTGTGGGGGCCAGGTGAGGGACACAAGCCTCGGCTGGGTGGCCTGCAGGCCTCGGGGTGGCTGGGGGTCCTGAGCAGGGCCTGACCTGCTCTTGGCCCAGCAGGCGCCCGGGTCACTGCAGAGGAGTGCTACGCCTATGGCATCCTGCCAGGTTGCAGGGGCGGGAGCCCCCTGGGTTCTGGAAGGTGAGTGTCCAGGACGTGGGAGCCTTAGTGGGGCTGCCTTAGAGGGTCCTTTGCACAAAGGAGTCCCAGGACTGAGTAAAGGGGTGCTCCATGGGGTCCATCCTGCTGCCATCCAGGACCCCCAGGGCTGAGTATGCTGCCCTCGTGGGAGGTAGGACAGGGGTGTGGTTGCCCATCAGCAGACCTGCAGCCTGTCCAAGGGGCCCTGGGCCTCATCTTCTGCAGCTCCTGGGAGCACCCCAAGCAGGGTCAGTGGGACCCGGCAGAGCTCCAGCAGAGCCGGCTCCACGGCAAGTCCCTCTGTCCACAGGGCTGACATGTGTGGAGTCCTGTTCTGTGAGGGTGGGCGGAAGCCCCCAGAGCGGACCTCCTGCACACTCTCATCCCACCTAGCATCCTGCCAGGCACTTGGCAGGGTGCACAGCACCCAGTACGAGCCAGTGCCTGGCACCCAGTATGAGCCGGTGCCTGAAGGCACCAAGTGTGGTGAGGAGAAGGTGAGCACCCGGGGCCGCCGCTGTGGAGGCGTCAGCCGGCTGCAGCTCCCAGGGGCTCCCGCGGGCCGGGACTCACACAAACCCACACATGCACCACGTGGTGGCCAGGCTGCTGGACCCCAGGTCCCTGACATGTGTCCCTCACAGGCTAGCTCATGTGGTCCAAAAAGCAGGGCGGGCAGCAGGAGGGCTGGGTAGGTGCCCAGGGAGCTGCTGGTGAAGCCTGTTCCCATATGACGTGGCTCGAAGGCCTTTACCTTTGCAAGTTCTCTCAGGACAGTGGGCCCCGTCCTCTATGCCCCTGGTGGCCAGCAGGTGGTCATCCTGGATGTGCTGGCCACAGTGTCCCCACCCCGAAGCTCAGCCTGCAGGTTTTGGTTACCGTCAGCTGAGGTGGGGCGTAGGGGTCGGGCCTTCAAGCAGGAGTCTAGACTGGCTCTCCAAGGAGATCCCCACGGCCCTCCAGGTTTGCTGGAAAGGACGCTGCCAGGACCTACAAGTTTACAGAGCCAGAAACTGCTCCGCTCAGTGCGGCAACCGCGGGGTACGTGGCCACGGGACCGCCTGCTGCCTCTCTGTGGGCTGAGACACCTGTAGGCTGAGCTCAGGGACCACTCGGAGCCCACCGGGGCCTCGGGCCTGACGCTCTTGAGGGTCTGGGTGTCTATCCCATGCAGACAGCCTGGCCTGTCGTGTGGGTGGACACGTGGGTAGACATGGACTGGAATGGGTCAGATCTGAAACATTCTGTCGAGATGTGGGGGTGCCCTCGGGCCTCAGTGACCCACGCGGCTGTGGGGGGGACGGGGGAGCCACCATCCTAGAGAAGACCTCCCTGCGTCTGCTCCTGTGATATGCTCGCTTTGCTTGGGAATCCCAGAGGTGTGGGGCAGAGCCCTGCTCCACGCCTGGTCAGCTGTGGCAGGGCCCTAAGTAAGGCAGCCCTAGACGCAGAGCCAGGCCCTAGGATGAGCCCTGCCTGTCCTCATCAGTGAGGGTCATGGCAGAGACCCTCGCAGGCCTGAGGTCAGGCCCGGTGGCACCGTAGCAGAGGGCGTCCTTGCAGAGAGTGTCCATGAGGGCCAATGGCACTGGGCGGTGCCGCAGGTGATCCCTGGTCATCCCCCCACAGGTGTGCAACCACAAGAGGCAGTGCCACTGCCAGCCAGGCTGGGCCCCACCCCACTGCATAGAGCTGCTGTCGCAGAAACGCCCAGGTAGGGCCGGCCCCCCCCGGGGCCTTCGCACTCGTGGCCAGGCTCCTACTTCCTCAGACCGCCCGGTCAGGCCTGAGAAGGAAGCCCTGTGCCTGAGGCCACGAGGGGCATTGTTAAAGACGTGGGTTTGCACCCCCTGAGCATTCTGACCCCATGGGTGTAGGGCAGGCCCAGCAGCCAGTGGCCATACATGTGAAGGGAGGCCCTGTCCTTGAGGGAGGGGTGCAGGTAGGGTGACAGGGCAGCCCTGGCTCCTCTGTGGGGTCCTCAGCTATCCCCTGGGCCCAGGAACCTTGGGGCCATCCCCCCACAAGCGTCTCCCTCTCCAGCTGCCCACACCACCACGGCCTCCAGGGCCTGGCCAGGCCATGCCCACGTCACTGTGGGCCCAGGGCCACCCACCAGCAAACCCTCTGCTGGGTCGCCTGAGGGCCTGGAGGCCTGGTGTGATGGACAGGGCCTTAGTGCCGAGGGTCCTCAGACAGCCTCTTGGCTGTGGGGAGGGACCCGGGCTCTGGATTGTTGGGCACAGCCAAGGAGGGGTCTGAGGAAGGTGCCCCCCCTCGGCCCAGGCTGGCCAGGCAGGGCCCTGCCAGCCCCCACAGCCTGAGCCTGGCCTTGTGTGCCTGCAGCATCCAGGAGACTCCCTGTGGCCGCGCTGGTGGCTGTGCTGCTCCTGGTGGCCCTGGTGCTCACCCTGGCAGGCGTGGTTATCTACCTCAAGGCCTGGCGACGCATCCGCTGGAGGTGAGTGCTTTCAGTTGCGAAACCCCTGCGTGTGCAAGAGTTCCTTCCTGTTGTCCCTGCTGGGAACGCCCCACAGCCGTTTGAGGAAGGAGAGAATCAGCACGTCACTGGCGGGGCACGTGAGTCACTGGTGGAGCACACACGTCACTGGTGGGGCACGTGAGGCTGCCTCTCCCTATTTGTGTGGCTGTGACCTGCACACCATTTGGGGCCCCCACATCCAGTAGCCCCCTAGTCCCTGGGCTGGACCCCAAGGCCAGGATGCACTGACCGTTTTGTTTTCTCCCTAGGAGCTCAACACCCAAGACTGCTGTGGGGCTCTCCAACCCCCTGTTCCAGGAGGGGCACCGCTCGACAGCCAAGGGCAGGGCTCTGGCCCCCACTGCGGGACCCCTGGAGCCAGTCCCTACCACCCACCCCAGCCAGTGCCCCCAGCCCGGGGGTTCTGTGGTGACCACAGAACGGCCACCCCCAGCTGTAAGCACCTGAGTCCTGTCGTTGCCCCATAGTCTCGGGGGGCTGCCCCATCCTCTCCCTAGGCCTCAGAGGAGCTGCCAGTGGGTGGAACCCAAGCTGTAGGTGGGCTGTCTGAGGACAGGCATGAGCTGCTGACAGAACCTGAGACTTGGCCCGTGAGGGTCCATCTGAGGGCAACAATGAGCCCCCGCCACCCTTTGCTGCTGCCCAGCACCTCTGAGGGTGCATGTGGCTAAGGGGCCTGCTGGGCAGTGGGGCAGGTGGAGCCCCCCATGCACACACACGGCTTCACTACCCCCCCTCTGAGAGGGGCAGGAACCTTGGCTCCTGCGCTGGGGCAGCCCTGTGGGACCCAAACTCATGGCTCTTCACTGCAGCCTCCAGCCTCCATGTCCAGGCCGCCCTCCATCCCCGTCTACACCCAGCAGACCCCAAGCCAGGTGAGTGGCTGTGGGAGCCTGACAGCCAGGCCATCTCGGGGGCACCAGGAGGGTCCTGGGAGGTGGAGGGTCTGGGGTCTGCATTTGGTGGACCAGGTTCCCCAGGGCAGTGGCCACTGCATCCTGAGAAGGCTGATCACCCCAGCCCAGCAAGAACATTAACTGAACTCGGTGGGGCTGCGGGTCCTGACTGTTCCTTCTCCGTCCCACCAGCTCAGACCTGTTCCTCCTGCCAAACCCCTCCCGGTGCTGAAGCCCAAGCAGGTGAGAGGCCTGGCCACTCAGGAGCCCCCAGCTGTGCTGTTCCCTCCCTTGGCCACAGGGCGGCTCCCCACATCCCAGCCAGAACCTACAGGACAGGACAGCTGTGGGTTGGGGGAGGTCAAGGGTGCTGCGAGGGGCTGGGCACTCCCCTGGGTTTGTGAGGCTGTAGGGGTTCTGGAAAAATCTCCCAAGTGTAAGTCATTGGACCTTTGGTGAGCGGGGGCTCAGTGCTCCCAGCCTCGCCCGGAGAATGGGTCCTGTTTGCAGCTTGCCTCCCGGCCTCTGGACTTCCCTGAACCCTTTCTGGCTGATCTCGAAGCCTGGCTGTAGCAGTGGCATCTGCTTAAAAGAGACTATTTCTCTCCTTCCTTTTTAACTAGTATTTTTAACTAATTTTAGACTTAAAGAAACGTTGCAAAAATAGTCTTAGGAGACTTTTGATGGAAAAAAAGAGTTGTTGGGGGGCACAGTGGGCAGAAAGATTTCTGCCAAGGAAGTGTTGACAGCCAGGCAAAGGTTGTGGGGAGCTTGTGCCTGGAGCGGACATCGCCCAAGTGCTGCCCTTCTGTTACTGGGACGTTCAAACACTGGGCCTCGCCACGTGTTGGGGCGCTGGGGTGAGGCCAGGGCCCTTTGCTTTCCATCCCAGACCTCCTTTCCTGCCCTGGGAGAGCTGAATGCAAACAAATGCAAACTTTGGTAGTTAATTCATGGCTTTTGAACCTCTGAAGACCTACATTCTGGCAATTGAAGAGCTTTTCCTGGGAGACGTTGGGGTGGGGTAGGGGCTTTGTGGGGAGCTGCCATATGGGCTGGTGGCAGCCAAAGTGTGGGGGAAGATGCCTCCCCCCGCAGGGCCTGGACCCCTAGGCAGCAGTGTGTCTGTCCTCTCAGGTGGTCAGGAGGCCCACCTCCACACCTCCAGTGCCACCCATCAAGCCTGGGGCTGCAGGAGCCAAGCCTGGACCCACCCAGGTGAGCCCCACACCCAGGGCAGCGGCCTTCCCCGTCCTCATCAGGGGTAGGTCAGCCTGAACCGCCAGTGAGGTCACGCCTTGCTCGGCAAGACTAGAGCGATGGCCAGGCTACTGGCCACTGAATCTTTTTCTCCCACTAGCCAAAGTAGCAAAAGACCCTTCAGGGCGCCGGCAGTCAGCACCGCAGCTGTGGCTGTGCTCACTGTGCGAGGGCTGCCCCGCTGCTGAGGAAACTAAGTTTTCTGGAAGAGTGAAAGGAAGTAAGGTTGAGTGCTGCCTATTGTAGCCATTGGTTTTTAAAATCAGGTTTTTTCCCTCCTCCCAGGGAGTTGGCCCAAAGGTTGCTCTGAAACCCCCAGTCCAGAGGAGCTGATGGCTGAGCTCCCACCCGCCGGGGGCATGTGCACCTGTCTGCCTGATTGTAGGAAGAACCACGGAGCCCCGGGCCTTGGCCCCCAGGCAGAAGCCCAAAGGGAGGAGCTGGCCCTCCAACCCAGCTCCCTGCCCCTTGCGCCCCCACACCCGGCTCCCTGCCTGGGCCAGTGCTGGGCTTGTCTGGCTCCCTGGAGAGCTCAGGTGCACAGCCGGCAAGTCTGAAGCTTTAGTGAAAACCGTGTATTTTACAATTAAGTTATTGGCAGTGACAGGAGGCGTTCATTAAACTGCTGGAGTGTGTGTAAACCATGTGAGCGTGGGGGTCCAATGGTTAACAGTTCGGCGGTGTCTGACTGCACCCCTGCACACTCCCCGGGCTCAGCCACCCTAAACCTGCAGTCCCACCACCCTGCCCAGATCAGGGAGGTGGGACTTGCCATGTGCCCCCCTTTGGCACCCGCCCCGGGTCTCCCGCTAATGGCCCAACATCCACCTGGCATCCCACCGTCCTGGCCACCAAGGCCCTTCCAGATGGTCTCCCAGCAATGGCCATGACAACCTGCCCTGTGGTGCCGGGTGCCTCCCGCGGCAGGTGTCTACGCCTGGCTGGCTGGACTACTCCTTGGGCAGTGAAGGCTGGGGAGCCGCCTACGGGGTCAAGGCCAGGGCCACTGCCAGCTTGCCTGGGGCACTCTCCTCTGCACAGGGATGGTGTGGAGGTCATGCCTCCCAGCCAGCAAGAACCTTGGCCCAGAGAGATGCAGCTGGCAGATGGGATGGCCAGGGCTCCTCCTGTAGGGTCCCAGCTCCCCCGGCTCCCTGCAGCACGCACAGACCCGGGCAGGGGTGCTAGGAGCGCCTTGCGCCCATGGGCAGGGAGGAGTAGGCAGCAAGGGGATGGGGCAGTCTGCACTGCTGGCCCAGCATGCCTGTGGAGGGTGGGGCACATCCAGGTGCCTCAGCAGCTACTCCAACGCGGGGCCCAGCTCTACAGCCCTCTGACTTGGGGCACCCACACGGTCAGGGGCTCCCGCCTGGTCCCAACCATCAGCCCCCAGGACTCGGGCCCTCCCTGTTCCTCCCCTGCCTCCTCTGTCCTCATCCACGTCGGGGGCCATGGGAAGCTGATGTGTGAGGAAACAGGGTTTTTAGCCTGTCAGGCTGCCAGGCTCACCTTGCACCCCCATCCGCAGCGATGCTGGTGGGTGGAGACAAGCACCTCCACTCCCGGCTTGTGGATCTGCACAGCCGTGTCCCCACCTGCCACATGAGCTAGAGGCTCCGCAGTTGGAGCATTCTCACCAGGCAGGGCTCTGGGCTCAGACCAGCACAGCCCTGCACGTTTTCTGCCACCCTCGCCCCTCCCAGCCACTAGGACAAGTTCTCCGGCTGTTTCCTTGCTGGACGCCTTTGTCAGTATCCATGTTCCTGTCCACCAGAATGTCACCACCTGGGGACTCCCCCTCAGGACAGCGCAGGTCAGCTTGAGATGTGCTTGCCTGCTGGGGCATCTGCCCTGCGCTGTGTGTACAGCCTAGCTGACTATACCCGTCACCCACCAATGACGCCAGGAGACAGGTTGTGCTCCAGCATAGTAGAGCAGTGAACAGGCCCTGCCTTTGAGGGGCTGAGAGTCTAATGGGAAGATAAGCAGATGTGTCCGTCAGATAAGTCACATCGTAACTCCATGGGGAAAATCCCGGGGCAAAATACCTTTGAAATGGAGATCCGTCAAAGCGAAGTAAAGTTTAGGAAACCTGCTTCTTAGAAGCAGTCTACTTCTGCTCTCCCCGGTCTCTGACCCGGCTGCAGAGGCAGCCCCCACCCAGCCTCTGGGGGCCAGATAATCCCCTGCTTGCCCTTTAATTACCTATTGATATGGAGATGTTACTCTCCACCCCCAGGAAACACCCATTGTATGGAGATGCAACAAAGACAGGTGAGAGATTCTGGAGATAACTGCAATTTTACCCACGCACGTGAAAGACAAGGCCCCTGAGGAAGGGGCAGTGGGGTGGGGATAATGTGTGGGTGGGAGGAAGCTGCCTGAGTCCCTGAGGGCAGGTGGAGAGGGGGGATTGGAGCCCCCAAGGGTCCCTGGAGCCACAGGAGGACTCAGCTGCTAGTGGGGGGTGGGGGGGTGGCAGACTGTGGGGGCGGTGCAAGGGGCAGGAATGAGGTGCTGCAGGCCAAGGCCTGGGCAGTCCTGAGGGGACTTGTGCAGGGGGCTCAGACGAGAGGAGGCCTTGGGGGAGAGGGTGGCAGATGCAGGCAGGTCAGTGTGGTGGTGGTCACAGATCCCAAGCCCCCCAGAGTAAGGGGTGACCCGGGCAGGAAGGTGCATTCTACCACAAGTCCTGTCAGGAAGACGGTGGCCCAGGGGCACCCAGTGTTCTGTGGCCCCGAATGGGATGGCTGGGGCTGAGATGGCCCCCGGGCCTGCCTGGGTGCCGGGGCAAGAAGAGGCTCCAGTCCTGCCTCTCCGAGGAAAGCCGGTCCACTGCCTGGCCCTGCAGGGCCATGGCTCTGAAGGCTGCCTCTACTTCCTGTGCAGGGAGGTCTTTCACAGGCTGCTTCTGTGTGTCTTGGAGGCGGATGTCCAGAAGGTGGTGGCCAGCACGCCCGCCATCGAGCCCATCTTGTGTGCGCTGAGAGGAAAGGTGGAGGACATGCCTGGCGCAGCTGCCCAGCGGCAGCAGTTGTGCAGCCTCTGAGCCTGCTGCAGCCACCACTCTGGACATGGCTTTCTTATTTGCCAGAGAGAGTGACCTGGAGATACGTGGTGGTGAAGCCCCTGTCCCCACTCCCCCGAGGCCCAGACTGTGAGGAGGCCTCGGTGGTGCCCCTTCCCACCCTGACCCATCTGCCCCGGGGCACCGAAAGCTTGCTTTTCACAATTGTTAGTTCCTGATTCCCCAGTCCCTGAGCTGGAAACGCAGGGAGGGGCACAGGCCGTGGCAACTGGGTGAGCGCCGCCCCGGTGGCTTCTCCCGGAGCAGCCTGGAAAGCCTGCAGGACCCAGGCCCCTCCAGCACCAAGGCTGACGGCCCGGGGTGGGGCTCGCCACCCCAACCCATGCTGCTGGCTCCAAACCCCCTGATGTGAGGAATCAAGCCCCCCAGAGCCCCTCCAGGCCTCTCCAAGGGGCAGCTCCAAGGAGCTGAGGCTCACATGCCTGCAAGGGAGAGGGCTCCATGGGCCTGGCTGGTTTCAGGGAGGGCAGCTCCTCGGTCTGAGGGGACCAGCGGGGAGGCCCTGGCCGTGGCCTCCAGAGCTGGAGCCTCCCGAGTGGGAACCCGTGGCCCCTGTCCATGGGCCACGCAGGGCGCCCTTGCTCAGTGCACACGACTCCAAAGGGGAGGCTGTCCAGAGACATCCAGGGCCGCACCACTGGGTAACGTTGGGCTGGGAGTGCGCCTCCATGGTGCCCGCTGGGCAGGCTCAGCCCTCACCCCCACCTGTGCTGTTGTTCAGCCGGGCTGGTCCCTGAGTCTGAGGCTCTGAGCTGACATGTCTGCTTGTCCCCACAGACCTGGTGTGAGAGCCTTCTGGGTCAGAGGGCTCTGGGAAGGACAGGCCACTGTGTGTGCAGAGGGTGGGCCTCTGTCTCTTGAGCCCTCTGCCACAGCCTCCCCTGCCACCAGCCTGCAGTTAAAGGACAGGTATTTGCCGTCTAGCTGGGACCCAGCCAGGGGGCCCTGGAGCACCTGGACCCAGGGGTGTAGTGGCTGCTGGGGGAGCAGGAGCAGGCACTGACCATTCTGCAGGAGATGGTCAAAGTAGGACCACCAGGCTTCCCCCACAGGGCAGAGGGACTGGTCATAAGAACATTATGGGAGGCACAGCCTGGACCCCATGTGGGGCGCAGCAGTGGGTGGGGCAGGCAGGGTTCCCTACTAGGAAGAACCCACATTTAGTTTGAATCTTTAGTAAACAGTTGGACTATGGAATATTACAGACATACCCCACAGCAGACAGTATAGTGGACCCCTGACCCCTGCGAACTCACCCAGCCTCCCCAGTTACCAAACCTGGAAGCCCATGTTCCAGGGGCTGCAACAACCACAGGGGTCACCATGCAGATGGGCTGGGCGGCAGGCCCAGGGGCTGGGGCAGGTCAGGGAGCAGAAGATAGCCCCCAGGCTGCACCAGGTTCTGAGGGTGCACACCTGTCCTTTGCTCCTTCACCAGGGTCTCCAGCGTTTTTGGGCTCAGGAAGTCAAGTCCCTCACTGCCGTAAAGAGTGACCACCACGTGCCCCCCGCCCCCACCAGGAGCACCCGGCTGGACCTGCAGCTCCTTCTGCACAGGACAGGCAGACCTCCCCACCAGGCTGCAGCTCTGGACCTGAGACTGTGTGTGGGGTGGCCCACCACGGGGTCCCAAGTCAGAGGGGCTGTTTGGTGCTTGGACCAGCTGTTTTCTCGGGGAGGCAGGAAGGTGACTTCATCCTGTGGTCCGGATTTGCCGAAGGGCGGCCCAGAGGAAGCGACGAGGAGGAGTGTGGCTGCTGTCTCAGCAGGGCCATCGCGGGCCCTGCATCCTGCCCCTGGGCCAGCCCGGTTGAATCATGACTTATTTTAAGCCCAGGGGAGAGCAGCCCCATGCCGTTTAAAATGCTGGCACAGTGAGTGCTGGCCCCACGCCTGCCACAGGGTGAGGAATTCCATGTGGGACAAGGCAGGCGCCAGGGACACAGGCAGCCCTTGGTTCCACCTTTGGTGGGGCAGGGGCCCCACCACTGACCGCTCAGCGTGCAGCCTGAGGACAGCCCTGTCTCGTCACAGGGGTCTGGGCCCTGGGGAGGCTGTGGCCAAGCCACGGGGGTGGTGTGCCGCCCCGAGCCCCCTGGGCTCTGCCTCCACCTGCTGCAGCCTGACTTAGCCGGAGCATGGGCCGCCACGCCGTGGACTTCACTTTGGACACTGTTTGGGGCAGACAGGCTCTTTTGAGTCCAGTGATTCCACCTTCCTCACCTGCTGCAGTGTGGCTGGGTCTGTGCCTCCACTAAGGGGAAGTTGGTGACGTGTCAAAGGAGGCTCGGGAGGGCCATGGGGTGGCTGCGCCCCAGGCGGGACAGTAGTGGAAGGGCACAGAGCTGGGCACTCGCTTCTGCACTATCATCTGCATGAAGTTTTATTGGCTTTTGACTTATAAGTAGCGGGTGTGCGTGCTGTTCAGAGGTGTATCAGTTCGGCAATGTGCTCCTGGCACTCGCAGGGACGAGGCTGGGAGGCTCCAGGAGGACTCGGAGTAGGCAGCAAGGGTCAGGGAGGAGACCCAGGCCCCAGGACGCACCTGCCATTCCCCTCCCCCTGACTGTTCCCACGGCCCAGAACCCCCACCCTGCGGCCACTGCTGGTTCCTGGACCTCATTTCCAACAGGATCTTTCCCAGGGGCCCCACTCAAGGGCCTTTGGCCTGACTGCCCCGTGTGGTCTCAGGCTGACACTGCCTGGCTGGCAGAGGAACAGGGCATCGCTGTGCCTGGTCTTTCAGACGTGTATTTTCCTGAAGATTTTGCAGCCAAAGGTGGTCAGGCTAGAACACCTGGTACAGCTGGAGGACCAGTGGACTGCAGAGCTGGCAGGACACACAGAAAAGTCCCAGGGACAGAAAAGGGCCCAGAGAGGGCTCCTCCCAGAGGGGACCCCGGTGCCCACGAAGTGCACAGGGTCACCCCTCCCCGGTCAGCTGGATCTTGAATCGAGCCCCCGTGAATGCCTCCAGCCCAGGGGTCCCCCAGAGTGGCTGTGTGCTGTCCAGCACCCGTGTGCAGGCCCTCGGGCCCCCAGCCCAGCCTTACCTGAGGTTCCACGGTTGTCCCCACCAGGAACCATCTGGACATGAAGGCAGGGGACTCCCTCGGGGCCTGAGATGTCTTATCATTGTGTCTGAACACGGAAAGTGCCTGTCTGCGGGTGCTGTGTGGGGCCCCCCCCAACCTGAAATCCTGCAGAGGGCACGTAGAAACAGCTCCCTGGGCAGCCGTGTCCCTGGAGTGAGTGTCTGTCCTGTGTGGAAGGAGCTGTCGGCAGGCTGCAGGCACTGGACAGCTGGAGGAACCTCGTGCCCACCCAGGGTGGGGTGCTTACTCTGCTTTGCTCGGAGAGCTTGCAGGTCCAGTGGAGCCCGGCCTGACCTGCCATGCTGCGGGCCTCTCACTGTTCCTGCCCGAGGATGGGGCCTTCAGGGTGGTGGGATGGTGTGGCCAGGATGCCCAGGTGCTGAGGCTGGCGGGGGGCATGGGCAGGGGGCTGTGTCCTGCTGGCACCCCACCGTCCCTGCTCCTGCACCCAGTTGGGGTCTGGGGGACATTCCAGAGCTCTGGTTCTACTCACTCTCCCGCTGCCTCACTGCACCCCCATGCTCCCCATGGGTCGGGGGTCTGGCCCCTCAGGGTCTGGGGAAGCAGCGTCAGAGCTGCAAACCTCTGTCAGGGTTTCAGAGCCCCCTCCAGCCCTGAGTCAGCTGGTGGGTCCCACGGCCACGGGAAGGACAACGTGGGCAGAGGGTCTGCTTCCCCACCGGACAATCGGTCAGGAAGGCCCCCTGACAGCTGGCTTGGCCGGTGCCTGGGGCAGGGGGCTGCGTGCAGGGCTGCCTTCCCTTGGGGGGCTGTCTCGAACTTATTCCCTCCACAGCCTGCCCCAGAACGAGGAGCCACAGTGCACAAAGGGGGTCCAGACCTTAGTGTCTGGGCATCCAGGCCCAAGGGGGGGCTCGAGACCTCCACTGGGGGTCCAGGCCTCTGTTAGGGGTCCAGACTCCACTGGTTGTGGGAAGCTGGGCTGCAGCGGCACCCACTGATTCCTGGTGCTGGGAGCAGGGAGAGCTGCCAGGGCACGGGGGCTCCCTTGCCCGAGCTCAGCCCTCTCAGCAGCAGGGGGAGAGGGCAGGGGATGCCTGGTGGGGCCTGGCCGGGGGCGGAATCAGGACAGACCTGTTGGCTTTAGGTGCTGCCACCCTGGGCCCCCACAGGCGCCCATGGCATGTCCCACCTCTCCTGCTGCCTCGCTGGTCCAGCAGGGGGCGCGGCCGCTCTGCTCCGGGGCCCTGACCGTCACCCCCGTGAGGCCGTCGGTCCCTCGCTGAAGCAGCAGACTGCTGGGTGTGTGCACGCCGGGCGCTCCGGTGGAGGTGGCTGTGGGGTGGCCCCGAGGGCTGTGCTCTGGGGTGGAGATGGGGCAAAGCTTGGGGAATGTGGTCCCAGGTGACAGTGCCATCCCGGCAGGGACCTGCCCTCCATGACCCCGGGGACAGGCTGAGCACCAGGTGCCTGGAGGCAGGGGGCTGCTCCCAGGTGAGGAGAGCCTCACCCCAGAGGCAGGCCCCGGCTACCTGGCCTGCAGACAAGCCCCTTGGCAGCCTCTGTGGGGTCCCTGTCTGCCTCCAGCTCCATGAGGGCTCAGCCGGGCCTGGGGGCTGGGAGAGGGGAGGGCCGGTGGGCCAGGCTGGGGGCTGACCAGGGGCCAGGGAGACCTCTGGAGGGGTATGGACACCACCCTGGCTGAAGGGACACTGAGCTCTGCCACCAGCAGGGGCAGGAACAGAGGCGCAGCCCTGGGTGGGAGTCCCAGGGGCCTGATTCAAGGGCCAGGGCTGTCCCACACCCGCCCCACTCCTGGAGTGACAGCCCCTGCCCCAGAAGGTGGCCCTAGTGGACAGGCTGACAGGCGGTTCTGGGTCTGGGTTCTTCGCTATGGACAGAGCTGACTCAGGCCTGGGACCCAGCAGTCTCGAGAAGCCAGGGTGCCACGGCCCCACAGGTGTTGTGGATCCCGGGCACCTGGGCCTGGGAAGCCCTCCCGGCTCTGTGGGAGGGGGAGGGGCTGCTGCTGCCCACTCCCGTCCTGCTGCTGCTTGCCAGTAAAGACCCCAAGAGTGGGACCTGGATGAGGGTTCCCTGCGGCACTCCCTCTGGCCCTGTGGCTTGGGGCCACTCTGCCTGTGACCTCTGTCCAGGGACTTCCTGTGCACAGCCTGCATCCCCTCCACGAGGCCAGGGGCTGATGGCCAAGCCCAGTGCTCCCCAGGGGACGCCACACAGGATTCCAGGTTTGGAGGGCCCAGGGCACCCCCCAGCCATGTGGAGAGCAGAGCCCTCTGCACCCGGGCACCTGGTGCTCAGCCTGTCCCGGGGTCATGGAGGGCAGGGGCCTGGGCCCCCCTACCGCAGACCAACTCCAGCCTGCCTTCATTTCAGGACCACCTGGAGGGGGGCCTGGTGCATGCCTTGGGCTGAGCGCGGGGCTCCCTTGGGGCCTGTACAAGGCTGATGGAAAGCAAGCCAGTGGGGCTGGCCCTGCGGGTCCCCCTTACCCAACCGGTGCTCCTGGGTCCCCGAGGAAACCTCCCAGTCAGGCCAGCCAGTCTTGGGCCCATGAGTCTTCCGGATCCTTCTGTGGGGAGGGAGGACCTCAGTACCCTGCCCCCAGTTCTGGGGCCTCCCACCCTGGCTGCAGGGAACACTCCCCTGGAGATGCCTGACGCTGGGCTCTGGAGGCACCACTGCTACAGGGTCCCCGGGAGCGCTTGCTTCCGGGTCCGAAGTCCCCCATGCCCACCAGGGAGGCTCTCGCAGACCTGATGGAAGGGGCGTTGCTGTCCTGTACTGCTGTGGGTGGGCTTGGGCCTGGGTCCCCGGCCTTGCCAGGATGCAGACCCTGAGGGGCTGCCCCACCGCAGGCGCCCGGGGCTGCTCACCCAAGTTGACTGCGGGCTGCTCCGGCCACAGCCTTAGGAGGAAGCAGCTCCAACAGGCATGTGCTTACTGTCATGTGCAAGTCACGCTGTCGTGCGCCGGGAGCTCGGAACCTGGAGGCCCAGTTTAGGACGAAATCGGGAGGCAGTCCAGCCCTCCTGCAGGGTGGAGGCAATGGCGTCCGGGCAGCCTCGCCTTCAGCCAGACCTGACTTTCTGCTGAAGCTGTGTGCCCATTGCAGCACGGAGGGGGCTGTGGTGGGGCCAAGCGTGCATGTTGGAGCCAACAGAACAAGGGGACGCTGCTACTGAGTGAGGGTCTGCACAAAGCCCTGCATCCTAACAAGTGTCCCTGTGCCCGAGATGAAGGCCGAACACAGGGGGCGTGGGGGTCTCCCCAGAAGGTGGGCTGAGTCGGCAGCGCTGGAGGAGCGGGAGCCGCTGGTTGGTGCCTGCCCGGGCCGTGGTCTCCACCCCGCCCTTCGCTCAGACCTACAGCCGCTGGCCACGGGCTCAGAATGACCCTCGTTTTAGAGAGTTAGGGCCCCCCAGCTCCCACTGGAAGCTGTGCAGAGCAGAAGCTGTCACCTGAGAATCAGAAGTTCGAGAGAGAATTGTGGGCCTGTCCCCCTGGCTGGTGTCTGTCCAGCGGGAGGCAGGTCGGCTGGGGTTCCCTTTGGCAGCCCTTTTCAAGTTAAGTATTTCATAATTTTAAAAACTTTTTAAAGGGGAAAACTTTAGGATTCACAGAGGTGCAGAGGTGATCGGAAACCCACTGCAATGGCCGAGTGTCAGGGGGTGTCTCTGGGCCACAGACTGGTATCTCCTGTCTGGCCCACTGTCCAGGATCGGTGGAAGTCTGGGCTGGGCTGGGCATCCTGAACCCACCGCCTCATTTGTAAAATGGGGAAGCGAAGGTGCCCACAGGGTGCTGGTAATGGGCCCACAGGTGACCCCCGCCGGCCAGTGCAGCAACCAGGCCTTGGAGACTCTTAAAAGGTGGTGACAGGCTGTGATACATAAATGCCTGGGGCCTTGCACTCCAGCCCGGCCTGGCCTTCCTCGGTCCCTTCCTGACCAGAAAGCACTTGAAATTCCCATGTCAGCCAGAAGCCTGTGAGGCCACCTCCACCCAAATGAGGGCAGCAGGGCTCCCCCAGCCCCACTGTGTGTGCAGGAACACCCGGAAGCCTGGCGTGGCCTCCACTCCCACGTGGATCCCCTGCCCCCCTCACCCCTGGGCTCCTGAGTTTGTACATTTTCATGAATTTTGGATCAAACATTGTGCTCTTTCATCCAACTTCCCGCTCCCAGAAGTTTCTGTGTGAGATGGACGGGGGTGGCCCTGAGCCTGTCTGGGCTGGACACAGCCCTTCTGTGGGCACACCCTGGGGACTGCAGGCTGAGGCTGGCCCTGGACTCCCACGGGGCCAAACAAGCCCCCAAAGCTTCAGTTTAGGCAGGAAGGTCGCTCCCCCAAGGCCCTGTGGTGCCAGGGCAGTGCCTTGCCAGTGTGGAAACACAGCCCCTCCCTGCCTGCTCTGCTGGGGCTCCAGCACCCTGAAAGCCAGGACGGCAGGTGGCTCTCACCCTCCGGGGGCAGAGACCCAGTGTGACGTGTAGGACCAAGCTCCTGCGAGCCGACCAGGGATGGAGCAGGAGGAGATAAAAAAAGGAGAGACTGATGCTTTAGGGTGGGGGCCGGGGAGGCCCACCCAGACTGATTTTTGAGTAAAGACATGAAGAGAAGGAGAGGGCTGGTGGTTCAGACAGAGGAGCAGCAGGTGCAAACGCCAGGGTCAGGGTGTCACGACCCCTGGCTGTGACCGGTGCATCACAGTGGGGGGACTTAGCCATCGGAAGGTGCCAAGCAGGCGCGAAGCTGCAGGGTGGGGGCCTGGGCGACAGGGACACTGAGACCACCCAGGAGGACTAGCCGCCTGGGGAACGGCGCTGGTTTGAGAAGTTGTGGGCTCTGGGTGCGCTTTGGAAGCAGAGCCGGCAGGATTGGCTTTAAAGGAAACGTTCAGGCGCAGATCCTGAATCCCGTTGACTGAGCACAGTTAGGGTTCCAGGAAGCGGGGTAGTGGAGGCGTTGTGCTTTTACCAAAGGGTCAAAGCCGTTCTCAGCTGGAATGAAAACCCCGAGTCAGAGGCTCATCCCAGGGTTTAGATGCTGAGCTGGGGAGGTGCATGCTCGCCAAGCAGTTGGCATCTTTTTGCATGTGTGAAATATTTGTGACACTTAAACATTTTTAGGGGAAAAACCACTGCAGCGTGCAAAACGAGATCTGGTGATTTGGAACTCATTGCTGAACAACCTGCTTTCATGAAACTTCAAGAATCACTTAAAACATAAAGTTTGCTTAGATGAGAGCTTGAAATACGGGCAGGTAGTCAACTGGCAGAGTAGAGGCTGGGGCTGAAACTGCCTGGAAATGGAGACAGTGGCGAGTCATTTGGGAAGGGCACAGACACCTGGGTGCGTGTGGGCAGGAAGCTTCCAGACATGGTGGCAGATCTGCCTTCCTCGGAGCACCCAGTGGCGCCTGGGGCCGAGGGCCTCTCTGTGCTCAACCCCACGGGCCTGGTGGCGGGCTCTCGGGAGCCCCCATGCTGTGGGCACCCAGAGTAGCACAGGTGCTGTCGCAGAAGGGGTGGTCCACACTTGTGCAAAAACTCAGTGAAACGACACCTGACGTACAGGCTGGATGGAAACCTGGGTGCTTCCCAGCAATGGCCTTAGGGTGGCAAATGGCCTTTGCTTTTCTGTATTATCCACAACTTAGCAGAGTGGAGGTGTTCTGTGACTGGGGAAATGAAAACAATGGTTTAGGCCTGCCTGGAAGGGATCTTTGATCTGCCCCACAAGTCTTTGAAATCCTTTTTTAGGGGAACTGGTTCCTTTCAGAGACTCTGAAAAGGACACACTCCTTTTCAAACACTGCCTCAGAGAACCACCACAAGAACTGGTCAAGTGTGGCCTCAGGGACCCTGACCTGGGCGGGGGGATGGGAGGGCTGAGTGGGCCCTGGAGGTCTAGGAGGGCAGGTGGGGGCCGCAGGGCCAGGGTGGGGCTTGTGGCACCCCAGGACATCCCCAGAGGGGCAGTGCTGGCCCCAGCCCTGGGCACGCCAGGTCAGCTTGCCCCCTGTCTGATGTGCAGCCCACCCCAGGCAGCTGGCTGGTGGTGCTGACCTGTCTGGGCTCCCAGAGAGAAGCTCCTCTTCTGGGCCTGGCCCCAGGAGAGGCAGAGGTCTGGGGTGGGGTGGGTGGGTCCTAGAAGACAGCCGCAGGCTTGCTTCAGGCTCCCAGGGCTTGCCTCCTACCCTGACCCCCAGCTTCCTGGTTTCCCTTGTCTCCCAGCCCTGGTCCCCACAGTGTCTCCAGCCCTGGGCAGCTGCTGGCCATGCCGCTATTCCTGCAGCCTCTGCCTCCACCCATCCACCGACCCCTCTGCCCTGCTTGTGGAAGCTGAAGGTGGGGAATCGCTCCACATTCGCTGCCCCGGATCCAGGGTCCTCACCCACACGCCCCCACAGGCCTCCATGGGGCACACACAGAGCTGCTCACACATGTGTGGGATGCACACCAGCCCCCCAGGGCTCCCTCCTGTTTCCTGCCACCCTGCTCTGACCCTGCCTGCTCCTCTTCTCTGTGACGGCACTGTCCGCAGTGCGAGGGTCACTGGCTGCCCTCCCGTGAAGGCCTCAGCCCTGGCAGCCAGGACAGGTCAGGGCTGGTTCCTGGAGGCAAAGATCAGCAGGGGTGGGGCCTGGACCTCGTCGTCCTGACACTTGTGCACACACAGAAGCAAACCTTACCCAATTTTCTTGTCCTTCAATATGCAGCCCACCCCTGCCGACGGAGGCCCCGATCTGCCCTTTCCCCAGACACAGGGCACATCAGGTAAGCCCAGGGCTCCTGGGGGAGGCACTCCACAGACCCCACAGGTGCCAGGTCAGGAGAGAGAGCTCTTTTAGAAGCACCTCAGGTGGGAGGATTCTGACCCTGGGTAGCTGGGGGGTCCCCTGCCACCCTGTCCCTGGGAAGCCAGGCTCCGCTGTCGATCTGGGGCTCTGTTTCTTCCTCAGCAGAGTGGGGGCTGAAGTCGGGGCCCCCCAGGCCTGGTCAATATTGATGGAGGCAGGTCTGGCGGGGCTCAGGCCTTGTCTCCCCAGCATTCCCAGTCCCTAATTGATCCCCTCTAGGCCCCTGCTGAGGGACCTGCGGTAAAGCGGGGGCAGGAGCAGGGGCCCTGGGGGGCGCGGAGGAGCAGGACCCTGAGCTGGAGGCTGAGGAGAGGATCTCCCTGTGGGTCAGCTGGCCAGGACCTGAGGAGGCCCTGAGCAGGGCTGTGGAGGTGTGAAGGTCCCTCCCCAAACCTAGGGGGCCCAGCCTCCTTCCTCTGCGGGAAAGAGACCCCAGGTCCCCAGGGCAAGGACAGTGGTGACAGTTCTGGGGCCAAGACAGGGGTCTAGGGACCTGGGCTGAGCCTGATGTCTGGGCCTGGGGGAATGGGTGGGGAGGGGCCGCCTGAGCGTGTGTACACACACGTGTGAGTGTGCACGCCTGTGTATGTGTATGCACGCCTGTGTGGTAAGCCCAGGGCCCAGGCTCTGGGCCAGGGGCTCAGAAGGGCTCTGTATGGGCCGGGGGAGGGCTGCCAGGTCAGCAGTCTGGACAAAGGGGCCACAGTTCTCCCTGGGATGGGGGGCCCGGGAAAGGCCAACAGTACCCTGGGAAGAGCCGGGCACAGCCTGGCCTTGGAGGGTGGAGGAAGGTTCCCATGGCCAGCAAGTGCCCTGATAGCATGGAACTGTGATATCTCCAGGCTCCAGGGAGTCACACGTCGCAGCCTTGAAACCCTGACGCAGAGGCCAGGGCCTCCCAGGGCCTGGGCTTAGCCCTGCGCTCCCCCTCACACCCTTCCTGGGCCCACCCTCTGAGCCCGGAGCGCAGCCCCTGCCCCTCCTGGAGCACAGGCCTGGGGACCCAACACCTGCAGGGGGCTGCCTGTGGGGGCCCATCAGCTGCACTGCCCTCCCGAAATGGCCCAGTCCAGGGACCCCGCTCCAGAAGCCGGAGCCTGGTGGTCTTGCGGCCTCTGCTTCCTGCCAGGCCACAGGTCCCCTCGCTGTGCGTGGGCTGAGGTCCAGACCTGGTTTTCTACCCCACTTCTCCATAAACAGGGTGTGGAAATGCGCCGGATTTAGCAAAATACAGGACACCCGGTTCAATTCCAATTTCAGATAAACAGAGAATAATTTTTCATTGTGGGTGTGCCCTCTCCATTGCTGGGTGGTATCCACTGCGTGGACCAGATGGCTTGGTGGGTTTATCCCCTCCTCTGAGCAGGGCTTGGAGGGGCCCTGGCTGAGCACAGCCCTCTTTGGGGCCAGAGCCTTTGCTCCTCTCGGGCAGACGTCTGGGAGTGGAATTGCTATGTCACAGGCTGGGCACACAGCCAGCCTTATGGCTCCAAAGAGGTTGGCATTCCAGCACCTCCTTTCAGGTGGGGAAGCTGAGGCCAGGAGAGGTGCATGCACAGCACAGCCATGGGACCGGCTGTCAGTCCTGTGGAGGAGCCACTGGCCCTGTCTGGCCCACCCCTCTGGATGGAGCACCCATGGTTAATAACCCAGGAGCTTCAGTGGCCCCAGGGGTGTAGGCAGCTGGGGTGCAGGCAGGACTGGGGACAGTGCAGAGACCAAGGTCTGTGTGTCCCAGCGAGGCCACCCTCTCTGGGAATGGGCCAGGAGAATCCACCAAGGGTTAATGGTAGCCTCCCTTTCCTGGGGGCTGGAAGCTTGGCCTGAGCTGAGCAGACAGCTGTGGGAGCCCCACCCCCAGGAATGGGGCAGGAGGGGGAGAAAGTGGTCCTGAAGGCCACCCTTATCACTGTGGACTCCGTGCCAAGCACATCCTCCCAGGGCCGACAAGGGTACTTTGTCTGGTAGGCAGAGGCAGGCGGGGCCCAGTGTGTTTGGTGGGGGGGCTGCTCTCAGTGTCCACAGTGCTCAGGTATGGCTGTACCCGGCAGGGGCTCTGCCCCAGATGACGGGGTACAGGACGAAGCACCCGGTCCTGTAGGGGCTGGCAAGCAGGAAGGCTTCCAGGGGTGGAGGTCGCCTAGGAGTGTCAGGGTGGGGGCCCCATGTGAGCTGGAGCCTGTGCCTCACCCAGCCGCCCTGAAATCAGCCTCCGTGTCTGTCCAGCAAGGACTGTCCTCACCACTTGGGGGTCTGTACTCGGTGTGACCCCCCGCTTTGCTCCCACGGAGCCAGGCTGTGCGTCTCAGTGTGCAGGGAGGGGCTGTCCCAGGGCCTGTTGCTCCCGCTCTGGGTCTGGGTCTCACTCGACGCCAAGAGGGCTGCACAGCAGCTTGGAGTGGGGCCTGCGTGGGCCGCACCTTCAGGCAGCTGCCAAGGGTCCCCCTGAGCTCGGCCCTCCTGGGCTGGGGCCTTCCCTGAGTCCAATTCTCCACCTCCTGGATCTGCAAAGCAAGTGTCTGAGTGGGGCTTTCACCCCAAGGGCCAGGGCTGTCCAGGGGCTGCCGAGCCGGCTGGCTGTGATCGGGACCCCCAGTGGACTCTGCCCCCTTGGCCACCGCCTCCCTCCAATCAGCCCCACACAGTTGGGCTAAGAATCACCCGCTGGTTCCCTTGGCCTTTCGGGAAACAAGACAGTGAGCCTGGGCTTCCTGTGCTGGGCTGGCCTCCTACCCAAGTCCCAGGCTCCAGCCGGGGGGACCGGCCACCCCACTCAAGGACAGGCCCTCTGGCTCTCCAGTCTGCAGAAGGAGAGGCAGAGGCAGGGGGCCAGGGACACCCAGCAGTGGGGGGCAGGGCCCACACAGGGGAGCTGCGGGAAGGGGGAGGGCCACACAGTGGGCCTGTGCAGGGCGGTTCCTCCTGTTAGTCATCTTGCCGCCTTCCTCAATTTTTAAAGTGCTTTGTGATAGGCAGGCATTTTATTTATTTGTTTGTTTGTTTGTTTTTTAAATTTTTTATTAAGGTATGATTGATATACACTCTTATGAAGGTTTCACATGAAAAAACAATGTGGTTACTACCTTCACCCACACTGTCAAGTCCCCACCCACACCCCAATGCAGTCACTGTCCATCAGTGCAGCAAGCAGGCATTTATTTTATTCTTAGGAAAATAAGAAAACAAAGTGGACAAACTGGCGATACTTTAGAAAAAACAGTCCAGGCCCTCTCCCCACCCTGCCTCTCACTTCCTTCCCTCCTTCAGACCCTGGCTGAGCAGCCCAAGGTCAAGGGTGGCAGTGCATTTCCCAGAAGCCCTGGGAGGCAGCCTTGCAGGGGGAGAGCTCATATGCTGAGATGCAGGCTCCGGACAGAAGGGCCTGCATGGGACGGCCAGCCGGGGGAAGGGCCAGGCGGGGAAGGCGCTGGCTGGTAGAAGGGCCTGGGGCTGTTACGGAGAACAGTGGCCAGAGATGGTCCCAGAGCCACCACTCAGGTGGGGGACCAGTGGGGCCAGTGGGGTGCCCCCACTCCAGCAGAGGATGGAACTTGACACTCCCCTTGTTCCACACTGTTGGGCCTCAGGGTATGTCCAGCTCAGAGGGGTTCAGGCCCCTCACACCCGCCCAGGAGAGCTCCTGACCACAGACCCTCTCTATTACTCTGTGCACAGCTGCAGTGTCCGGGGAGGGCGGCCACCCAGAGGCGGTGGCCTGCAGACAAGCCACCTGGCAGGACTGGGGGACAAGTAATGTCCTGCCCAGCCCTGGTCCTCAGCTCTGTCACACCCTGCGGCCCAAGAGCTGTGTCAGGGGGGCCGTCTTCTCATAGGTCTCCCTAGGCCCCCCCAAAGATCTCTGCCCACCCAGGAGCCTGCATGCTGTTGGAGATTTGGTGGTAACAGCCCAACAAGCCCCTGCCCGTACCCCATGGGTGTGGTGAGAGCCTGAGGGACTGCTGTACACAGACACATGGACACATAGACCCACAGACACACACACACGGACACACAGACACACAGACACAGATAGACGCACAGACTCAGGCCTGTACAAGAGCCACCTCAGGGCCAAGGGAAAGGGCAGGTGCGGCGGTGGCCTCCCTGGAGGAACACCAGAGTGTGGGGCAGTCCCTGCTCCCGGAGGTGTGGACCACCAGGTGGGGGGGGGGGAGCAGGGCAGGACACAGGTGGGGAAGCTGAAGACTGCCCAGGTTACACTGAGGCCGCCACCTCTGCCACCCACAGGTCGGGAACTCCTGTGAGCAGAGTGGACGTGGCCCATGTGACCCAGCTGCCCCCGGACCCAGTGGTACTGACCGGGCACTTCCCGGCTCTGCAGGAACTGCCCTACCCTGCCCAGTGCCTCCACCTGGGACACCTGCCTGGAGGAGGGGTGGTGTGTGTGTGTGCGTGTGTGTGTGTGTGTGTGTGAGAGAGAGAGAGAGAGAGAGAGAGAGAGAGAGAGAGAGTCTCTGTGTGTCCGTGGGCAGCCTTGGGTCTCTGAGAAGCTGCCCCCTGGCCCGTCCCTGCGTCTCATCCCAAGACCCCAGAACCTGGTCCCCTTCACCCCCGGGGCTCTGGGGCAGAGCTGAGCACACACCTGGGCAGTGTGGCAGGCAGAGGGCCCCGCCACCACCCAGCAGCTCCCTGGCCAGGACGGAGGGAGGAACTCGCCTCCCAGATGCCTGTTCTCCCCCGCATGCGTTTCCCGGGCGCTGACGCCAATAGCCACGCTGGGAGATAAGTGCAGGAGGGTGGTGCTGGCCAGGCCCCAGGTCCCAGCAGCAGCCCCCAGCCCCGTGGCCTCATGCCACCTGCTCTCAGCGCTCTGCTCTGAGCGGGTCTTTGTGCCCCAATCTCGTGGGCGTGGGGGTGGACAGGGTCCTTGGCATGCTGCAGCCTGTGACCGCAGGTGACAGCAGCTGCCTGGGCCTGCAGGGCCAAGGTCTCTGCTTCGCATAAATGGGGCGTGCAGCCGGCGGCAGAGGCCCACGGTCAGCAGCCAGCCGTCCTCGCTGCCACCCAGGACCCGGAGACTCGGCTGCCTTCACCCACGGACTCCGCTGCCTGCTGCAGACTCTGCTGACCTCACGGGCCCTGGTCAGGAGCCAGCCCAGAACCACTCGTGGTTCCGTTTTCCTATGCACATACTTCTTTGAGGGTTTGGCCTGAAGAGGTATAGGGCATGGGAGAACGGGGCCACGGGGTCCCCCAGCCGCAGCTGCATCTGGCCCTGCTCTTCTCTTGTGTGGACGGGGTGAGGGGGCTTCCCTGGGGGCGGGGGCACTGCATTCTCAGGGGGCTGAAACTGCTAATGTTTGTTCTGTGTGCCCCAGAGGTCTGGGGCGGCTGTCTCTGCACCCCTGGAACTGAGGCAGGGATGGCAGAGATCAGTCTTGCTGTGATGAATCTCGGGGTGTCCTGAAGTTACAGAAGGTGCCAGAAAAAACCTGGGTCAGCCTGACTCTGTGCTGCTGGGAGGGTCTGTTCTCCGGGCGTGACTCTCTCCCCCAGAGAGGCTGGAGGGCATGGGGGCAGTGCCCGGGGAGGATGCCCTGGGGGCTGGGCACAGGCCATTTCTGCCTCTTGTACTTCCGAAAGTTGTACTGTGAGTGTAAGTGTGACTTGATGTTCCAATCAGCAATGCCAATAAAGCTGATTTCACATGAACTGCATGTGGGAAAGTCCTGACAGTAAGAGGACAAAGCTGCCCTGTTGTGAAGTGGTTTCCTGTCCATGCTGGTTGGGGAGTAAGAGTGGTCTTGGGGGAACTTAATAAAAAACCCATCCACACGAGGGGAGCGAAGTTGCTGGGAGGACAGTGGGCTTCGGGCTTCCTGATGACCTCAATGATAACCTGTTTTTCCAGGCAGACACTCCTGGGGCTCCTGGTGGTAGACGGCGGTGAAGGGTGGGCCAGCAGTCTGCAGGCTGGACTGGGGGCCCTGAAGCTGGGCAGGCTGGGAGCCCCCTTGGCCTGGAGCCTGTAGTCTGAACTTCCTGGAGTGGAGGAAGCTCTCCAGAGCGGAGGCTCTGGCAGGATCGCGGCCTCTACCGGCTAATCGCCTGGCCCCAGCACTTGGCCCCAGGCCAGCCTGGCCCCGACTCTGATAGTTCCTCCAAGGACCAGCCTCCTGGGAGAAGGCAGGGGAGAGGAAGGCCTGCAGCAGGGGGAGCAGGGAGGGCAGCCTCCAGCAGCCCTCCCCACTCAGCACCGAGTGCCAAGCCCCACCGTCCGTCCTCACCCAGGGGCTGGGGGCTGCTAGTTCTGCTGGTGAAGCTCCCCGTGGGCCCTTGACAGTGTGGAAGGGGGGCAGGTGTCAGTTTGGCTCAGTGCTATCCAGACACCCCTCTCCTTGTGATGGGGAGAACAGGAGGCTGGCACGGCTGATCCAGGGTGTTCAAGTCCTGACGGCGGTTGCAGGGAGCCTCGGCTCAGGGGCACTGGGGGCACCACCTCCCAGTCACCAAGGCCGGGGTCCTGGGTCCTCGCCTGGCCCTAGCCCAGGGGGTGGGGCTCCTGGGTGGGCAGCTCCCTGGGCAGGGGGGAGGGCAGGGAGTCCCCACCAGGACACCAGAGGTCCCAGTGTCAGCCCGACCCAGTGGAGGTGTATTGAGGGGCAGCCCCGGGGCCAGGACTGGACTGGAGAGGCCCTTGGAGATGCAGTCAGGATGGTGGTCCTTGCCCTGGGAATGGTGGGGTTTGGGTACTGGGGAGGAGGTCGCCAGGCTGACACGGGACATGCGCAAAGCTGACAGGCTGTGATTATTATGGGGAGCTGAGTCACATCAAACACCGATGGGCAGGCTTGGTGGGGGCCACATGTATTTGGCAAGCCCACCATGTCCACTCTGTGGGGTCCACAGGGTGGCCTGGGAGGGGCCCTAGTCCCTGGCAGAGGGCACCTGTCCCACCACCTTCCTGGGACTCAGTGGGCTCTGAAAACCGCAGGGCTCAGAATGGGGGTATGAGATTGGCCTGGAGGGGAGCGGGGCTGATGGCTGCCGTGTCTGGGGTTGGCTCACCCACCACTGTCCAGCCAGCTGCACCAGACCCCGTGTCCCAGGTGGAAAGGCTGACTAGTTTCCTCGATGCCCACATGCCTGCCACCTGTGTTCTGCAGTGACAGCACCGCACTTGGCTTTGCTGTTAGTTTGAACCTTTTGATCTGCTTGTAGCCTGGCCGCCTCACCAGGGCGCAGGCAGACCACCCTGGCCCACTTAGGCAGCTGGCCCACGGCTGCCTTCACAGGCATCCCCTCCTAGGGATCTGATCAGGTCCACCATGGCTGCGGGGTATCCCTGTCTGACTGCACTGGCTGCTTAAGGAGCTCCAGCCAGTGTTCACCATCACAAAGTCCCCATTTCCTGTAAACTGGAATTTTGTATTTTGATAACTTTCACAGGTGACTCTGTGTCCAGGCCATCTGTACCCTGGGGCGAAGCCAGCTCTAATGTGCCCAGTGTGATGGGAGGCCACGCCACCCTGGGGATGGCTTGGGAAGCATGTCCCACCAGTCAGTCCACACCCCTGGGCCCTATGGTCACTGCCGGGCACAATGTACGGGTTACGGAGGGCTCACCTGATGCCTAGAGCTGCCGAGGGCCAGTTCCCGGGAGCACAGGCCACACAGCCCTCGGGCACACCGGAGACCACGCTCAACACATACAACATGACACTGAATTGCTCATCTTTCTCTGGAAAAACCAGGCACTTTGGGTGGTCAAGATAACTAGACACTGGTTCAGTGTTTTAGGGGTGTAGAAAGAATCACTTAGGTTACTTTGAAACAAAAGTTAAAACAAATGAAAACACACACACCTCAAGAGCATGTGTTCAAGCAAATCCGGATCCCACAAGAAATCTTAGCTTCAAGTCCCACACCTCTAATGTGAAGGTCACGGGTGACAGTCCACATGGGAAGGTTGTAGAGAACTTGGCCCAAGTCCAAAAGCCTCGAACTGGCCCTCGGTGGCTGCACTGTCCCCATCCCCCACCCTCCACCATGAATGGGGGCCGCGGCATCTGCCCTGCTGGCTTCCCCTTCCCAGCAGCCCCAGGGCACCCCCCTCCCTGCTCTCCCAGCTGTTCTGAGGCAGCCTGTCACAAACGCTTCCAGACACCTGGCTGGGTCCTCAGTCCTGCAGCTTCTCTTTCCTCCCAAGCACCCATCACCAGGGCACGTTGCACGTCCAAACTCCTGGCTCCCCTTTCTGTGAGCTGGCTCTCCACCGCGGCACCCTGGGCCTTCACCTCCCCACCCTGGCACTTGGGCACACACCCACCTAGTGCAGACAGGCTCAGTGAGTCATGCACAAGGGTGCATTCATTTCAAGTCTGGTGCATGTCAGCACCCCTCCAGAAGACCCTCCAGGTGTGCCAGGGCCGGCTTTGACTTGGGAGGGGTCAGTTCCTTCCTGCTCCTGGGCAGGTGCACTATGCCCAAGAAGCCTACTGCTTTTGCCAGACACACCTCCTGCTGGGGGGATGGCTCAGGGGTACGAACGCAGCAGGGCTGCACCCTGGAGCCAGATCAGGAAGGGCTTGGATGCTGGCTCCCCAGCCTTCCTCACCAATGCGAGGAGCCCAGTGCTGGCCGGCACATGCCCGGGAAGGCATGGCAGAGGTGCCGCTGCCACCGGGTTTCAGTGTTTCAGTGGGCAAAGCAGCCACCTCTGTTTCTTTTTGACTTCCAGCACTGGGGCTGCTGCTAATGTGGAAGTCAGATCCCAAGGAGACAAAGACAAGCAGCTTCACGTGCTGACCTGTCCGTCCGCACATGCAGAGGTCACACACACGGCAGAGGAAAGCACCCAGCTTTACCTTCTCCAACTGGGAAACCAGTTCTTCCAACAGCTTATATGGAATAAATTATGCTTTTACTGCCCTGAAAGCCCCACACATAACAAGCCCACTTCTGGCTGCTGACTGTTTGCTGACTGCTGTTTAGTTCCTAAACTAACCCATTAGCAGTTTTCAGTGAAGGAATAGCTTTAAAATGTCTTCTAACAACTAAACCCTGCAGAGCCTTCAGGCAGGTCAGGGCTTCAGGCCCCACCTGTGGGTCAGCACAAGGCCCACACCAGGGTGTCACTGTGGCAAGAACACAGATGGCAAATGCCCCTCCAGGGAGACTGAGGGAAGGATGGTGTCTGACACCCCAGCTGCAGGCTTCTGGCTGCCATGCTTCCTCAGAAGACATCCCCAGTCTCTGGCTGTGCACACAGGCCCCAGGATCCCCTGGACAAGGCTGGGCCCAGCACGTGCACCTGGTCCCCAGGGCCTGGGAGGCAGCAGGTCGGAGGCTGTTGCACGAGGCCCATGCTGAAGCCAGGGAGGCTTGTTTCAGTTGGCAGGGATCCCAGGAGCAGCCAGGAGGCTGTACCAAAGCCAGGGGCCCAGGGAGGGATGCCCAGGGGTACAGGAGCTGCAGGCAGCTGCCCAGGGCAGAGGGTGGTGGGCAGAAAGCCAGGGGTGTGCAAAGAGCTCCAGAGAAGGGGATGCTCAGCTGGGAGTCCTGCACTTGGCGCTTGTGTTTCATCCGGCGATTCTGAAACCAGGTTTTTATCTGTGGGAAAAATAAGACAGAGCAGAGGCCATAACAGGCTCTGCACCCAACTGCCTCCCTCCCGCTCCTCGCCAGCCAAGCTCCTGCCCAGCACCTCACCTGCACCTCTGAGAGCCGCATCTCCCGGGCCTGCGCTCCAGGGGGCCAGGTAGTGCCGGCGCCGGAAGGAGCTCTCCAGGGTGCTGACCTGCTCCACCGTGAAGGCTGTGCGGAAGCGTGGAGCCTGCGTGGGGTCTGCGTCCTTGCTCAGCCCTGAGAAAGGGAAGGCACGGTATGCATTTGGCTAAAAATCCACACATGGGGCGTGCTCCCTGTGTCTGGAAGGCCCAAGCTCCGTGGCTGCAGATGGCAGGCAGTGACAAGGATGGTGGAGGCCTTTTTATAGTGGCCCTCCACTGCTTGCTGCCCCGCGCAGTCGATCAAGGCGACAGACCCCGTGAATGTGGGAAAGGCCTGGAGACTGGGCTCAGGACACTCTTGGGGACATGGATATCGCAGCAACGGGACTGTGCAATGGATAGCAGCTCCCCCTTCTCACGCCCCAGCACTCTGGGTCCCTTCCAGAGAGCAGTTCTTTGCACGGAAGGAACTCCAATTCACTAGGCAGACTGGATGGATAGCAGTGAGGACCTGTGGAGTCCACTCTGTGCAAAGGCCTGAGGGCCGGGAAGCTAAGGGCTCGCCCTTGGCACCACAACCCAGGCTCTGCCCCCAGCTGTGTGTCTAAATTTAGTAAGCCTGTTTTCTAATTTCCCAATTAGGAGATGGGGGTGGGACTAAGCACCCCCGAGCCCGGAGGTGAAGGAAGCCAGTGTGAGCAAGACGGCCTGCGTGGTCACCGCTTGGGTGTCTGGTCAAGGTGCCAATGATCTGTCTTTGGGGGAAGCAGGTTTTACAAAATTAGTTTTAACACTTAGCTGGGAGCATACAGTAGGTAAGAGGCACAAAAGCTGTGGAGTGGGTGGAGAGGTGACGGGTGTATCGTCAGCAGGAAAGGTCTGATGCAGGGGTCACTGGCTGGCGTTTTTGGGTGGGTACTATTTATGGGTCACTTAAAATTTCTCCTCATTGAAGTATAAATTATCCCGTATGTATTAAACTTTTTTAAAAAATGAAAACTTATATGTAGTAGCTCCACTTTCAACCACGTGGGAATTTAAACCTAAAAGCAAGGATTATGTCACAAAGACTATAAAAGGCAAACCGAGGAGAGTCTTGTCAGCAAACGACAAAGGCATGAGGTTTAGGAAGCCGGAGGCCTCCCGGGAGCTACAGGGCACAGCCCTGGTCCCTGAGCCAAACCTGCAGGTTCTAGGGGGGCTCTGGGCAGGCCGGGGTCTAGACAGCAAACTATGGTGTCTGGCTTTGCAGGGGGGGCCACAGGGAACCCTCTGAGCCGGAGAGGTGCTGTAACTTTAAGATACACTTACCCACGACTCTGACTCTTCTAGAAATAGGTCCCAGAGACATCCTACAAACTTTAAAAGCACGTGCACGAGGGTGCTTCCGTTCTGACCCTGTGAGGACTTGCAGGGGAGGGACAGTGGTGACTCTCTGGGCGGTACAGGAGTAGCCAGCCTGGCCAGAGGGCAGGGGGCCAAATCCCCCAGAAGGGTGGGTTAGAGGAGCCCCAGGGGGCCTCGAAGGGGGAAGCCCTGCGGCAGCTCCTGCTTCCAAGGGGAAGCGCTCACTGGCCCTTGTGAGAAGGACCCACCTGCTGCCCAGGCACACGAGGTGCACTCCCTCCAGCCCAACTCCCCCCTGCACCCTCCCACTCTGGGGAGGCAACAGTTGCCCCCTCCCCCTCCCGACCCCGGACCTACCGGCCGCAAGGCAGCCTCCGTGCCGACGCTTCTGAGCGCTCACCCTTCTCTCGGCCCATGGTCTGCAGGGGCTCCCCGCTGCTGGACACGCTGGCTGGGAGAGAGATCCCCCAGGAGACTTCGGCGGGTCCGGAGGTGCGCGACAGCCCCACGTGGCCGCTCTGGGAGGGCCAGTCCATGGAGCTGAAGCTGGAGGGCGGCTTGCGGCCACTGGGGAGGGTGGGGGAGGGAAGCATGGCTGGGTGGGGGGGTGGGCCACGAACGAGGGTCTCTGGAGACTGAGCAAGCCTGGCACGCATTTATGAGGCCTGTAGGAGGAGGGGTTGGGAGACAGATTTGTGTGGACGGCTCAAACCCCCACCCCAGAGAAGTAGCACCTAATTGCTTTCAATTCAAAGGCACAAAGGAGGCCATTCACACCTCCCCCGCTCCGAGATGTCTGGGGGAGGGGTGGGGCTGGGCCTGCGGTTCCGGGAGCTGTGTGGCTGGGGACTCGCTACACCCTTTCATCTGCCCCCACCTCCACCCGGTCTGGCCCTCTCCCTTCGCAGCACCCGTGGGAGGCTTGTCCGGGAGGGTGCTACATGTCCCCCCTGCCCCGTGGCTCTGCAGGGCCAAAGGTGACAGGAGTGCCCACCTGAGGGAGGGGTGGCTTGAAGCTGGGGAGTCCCTGCTCCCAGGATGGGCCAGGCCCAGCAGTCAGCGTCTGCTGGGAGTGTCCGTCCGGGGAGTCTGGCTCCTGTCCAGGCTTCCTTCGAATTGGAGTCGCCCTCCCCCCTCTGCCGGTTTCACACTGGTGCCATGGGAGATGCTTCCAGATTCCGGAGACACGGAGGGGATCTGTGGGGCCAGGGAACGGGCACAGTCCTCCACAGCAGGTCTGTGATTCTCGGGCTGCCCTGTTGTGGCTGGAGGACGGTGGAGCCCCAACCTGGGGAGGTGCCCTCGGGACGGTCACCCTGTCCCTGTGTCCGCCTCTCCTGAGCAGGCTGTGGCTGTGTCCTAGGAGCTGCCCTGGCCTGGGGAGCTGGGGAGGGGGGCAGTACTTGGTGGGAGGTGGTGGCCGAGCTCTGGCCGGGGCTCGGCTCACCTGGCTCGACCTCTCCCCAAGCCTTGGCCTGAATGAGCGTCCGGAGGGACGGTGGGGTGGTGTGCTGCAGACTCCCTCGCAGGCTCGGGCACCTTAGTGGCTGGTGTCCACCGTGGGTACCGCTCAGGCCCTGAGCCCACTGCGGGGCTTCCAAACAGACGGGACTGGTCAGCAGTGTCGACTCCAGGGGTGTTGGCACCAGCCAGGGCGGGACACCGATGGCCAACCCGCAGCCCACCCCGCTGGGCTGAGATCAAAGGTCCTGCCAGCCTCACCCAGGATCAACACTCCCCAACCCTGCCCTCCAAGCCCCTCCGGTAGGGGAGGGGGCAGCGAAGCAGGAGCCAGGCCTCCACGGGTGGGCGCAGTGGGGAACCTCTGGAGCTGACTCCAGCACCAGCGGAGGCTTGGGGATGGGCCACACCACCACTGACCAAGGTCTTTTATGGCCCCTGGGCCAGCCCAGTCTGGTCGCTGGACCCCTCAGGGTGATGCTGGGGTGTCTGGGCAGTGGACAGTGAGGTCCCTTAGACTGCACACGGCCCAGGGCTTGCTTCAGGGACGCTGTGGGGCAGGCTTCCAGCACCAGGTGCAGCAGCGCCCCCACCGCCAGCTCCTGGGGACAGAGGCGGGCAGTCCAGGGCTTCTTCAGGACAAACGGGGTGGGGTGAGGGGCCTAAGGACCCGGCCCAGGGAAGGGAGCGCCCCCACATGAGTGTCAGAAGTCCTCTTCAGATCTGGGGAGTCAGCACAGGTGTGTGTCCAGACCACTGACTTAAGAGATGCCAGCTGCAGAAAAAGGACAGATGCACCCCTGTTTGTTGCAGCACTATTTACAATAGCCAAGACATGGAAGCACCCTAAATGTCCATCAGTAGATGAATGGATAAAGAAGAGGTGGTACATATACACAATGGAATATTACGCAGCCATAATCAGTAAACAAATCCTACCATTTGCAACGACGTGGATGGAGCTAGAGGGTATTATGCTCAGTGAAATAAGCCAGGGGGAGAAAGACAAGTACCAAATGACTTCCTTCATTTGTGGAATATAAGAACAAAGGAAAACTGAAGGAACAAAACATCAGCAGAATCACAGAACCCAAGAATGGACTAACAGGTACCAAAGGGAAAGGGACTGGGGAGGATGGGTGGGAAGGGAGGGATAAGGCCGGGGAAAAAGAAAGGGGGCCTTACGATTAGCATGTATAGTACATGGGGGGCACGGGGAGGGCTGTGCAACAGAGAGAAGACGAGTAGTGATTCTGCAGCATCTTACTACGCTGCTGGACAGTGACTGTAATGGGGTTTGTGGGGGGGACTTGGTGAAGGGGGGAGCCTAGTAAACATAATGTTCCTCATGTAATTGTAGATTAATGATACCAAAAAAAAAAAAGAGATGCCAGCTGCAAACGTGCCTGCCCCGTCCCAGCTCAGCGCCAGCCCCCGCCTGACCCCCTCAGCAGCGTCCCCAGCCCTGCTGCCGACTCCCCCGCAGTGGGGAGCCCTCCGACGGCCCTCCCCAGCGCTCCCGGTGCGTCCCCAGCTCCCGCGCCCACGGCCGCCCCAGCCCGACGCCCTCGCGGGCGGGAAGGCGGCCCCACGGGCAGGCCGGATGGCCCTTCGCTCCTGAGCCCTCCCCCGCGAGGGCACCGCCCCGGGCGCAGGCCTGCCGCCTCCCACCAGGGCTCCCGGCCACTGGGGTCCCCGCCACCCTGAGGCCTGGGTCCCTCGCCCTGTCCCACCAGGCTGGGCCTTGGTCGCCTCTCGGCTTCCAGCGGGACTGGGCTGCCCGGGCCGCCCCCTCCCCCCGGTTCCCCCGGCGGCCCGCCCCACCCCCAGCCGGGCGGGAGAGGAGAGCGCGCGGCGGGGGAGTCGGCTTCCCGGGGGTCGCGGGGAGGCCGAGCCTGCCACCCCTTCCCCCCTACCGGGAGGGCGCTGCCCCCGAGAACCGCTCTCTTCCGTCAGTCCGGGTGTCCCAGTCGGAACAGCTCCCCCTTCCTCGGCTGCCGCAGGCCTGGTCGGAACCCCCCCACCCCACCCGGAGGCGCCGGGGCTGCGGGGTGCGGGCGGAGGAGAGAGCCGGGAACTCGCGCCCGGGACCCGCCTGCCCACTCCTGCCCCCACAGAGAAGGCTGGGCTCTGGAGGCCACACCCGAAAGGCCCCCACGGGGCGTGCCCAGGACCCGAGCGGGAAGCTTGGGCAGGGAGGGCGTCCTGGGGCGTCTGGTTGGCAGCCCCCCACCCCAGGTGTGCTGGTCAGGCCCTGGCCCTCGGTGCTAAGGAGTGGGTCTCCTGGGCCAGCTGTGGCTGCCTGGTCACCTGAGAGCACCCTGGTCTGCTGAGGCAAGGGGCACCAGGGTGAGGACGGTGAGCACACGTCTTCATTAAGGCCAAGCTGGTGGTCCGCAAAAGGCCAGGTTGGAGACCGAATACCGGAGTGTATGGTTTGACGAAAGGCTGGGCAGAAAGGAGGGCAGAGACCAGGCCAGTATGGTGGTGGTGGGCAGTGGCCTCGGGCCCGGACAGGGCCCTCTGCTGATGCCGCCATGCCCAGGACCCTTGCAGGACACATGGGCCGCTCCGGTGGCCACTCTGCAGTGTGTCTGGGGCTGGGGACACTTGTCCCTGGGGGCCCCAGGCACCTCCTAGCCCCAGCCTTGCCCACCACCTTCCTCGTGGCACCTGCTGAGTGAGGCTGACAGCAGACGGGTGGGAGCTGCAGGGGGGCCCCGGGGCAGGCCCTCTGCACACACCCTGTCCTGCGCTCGCTGCCCACGCACCTGCCCCTGCTGACCAGTGCTGTGGACTGCACTTTAACGCTTGTGTCCCCCAGAGGCTGTGCTGCTGTCAGGGTGACTGCCTGCTGCCGTTGCCCATATATATGCAGGGCCCCATATAGGCCAGTTACGGGTGAAAGGGACCGAAAGTCACCTGGCAGCCAGGCCCCGGACCTCAAAGATACGGGGTTGGTGAGGGTCTGGGGGGTGACGTCCTGATGCATCAAACACACGTGTGAAGGCAAGATTCTGAAGCCAGGAGTCTGAGGCCAAGGGTGCATGGCGCTCTGAGTGGTTCCGTGTGGAGATGCCAGAACCCTGAGGCGTGAGGGCCATGTGAGCTGACACAGCCTAGCAGGCCCACGTTCGTCGTCTCCCTGGCCGCGTTCCGAAGGCTCGGTGGCCACCTGTGAATGTGGCTGTGGTGCTGGACAGAACAGCTCTAGAGCATCCTTATCCTAGAGAGTTCTGTTGGGTGGTACTGCCACAGACATAGAGACATGCCACACGAGTGCAGGAGTCAGAACAGGAGGTGTCCTCGTAGATATGAGCACAGCGACCCATGCCTGATATGTCCACTGCCTCAGTAAGGGGCAGGCTGGTCCCTGACAGAGCCCCAGGGTGTGGAAACGGATTCCCACCAACCCAGAAGGGAGCAGCGGAAGGGTGGATGAGCTGCCCCCACGGCTGGGAGCAGAAGGCCCACGGTCCCTGTTGGAGGTCCTTCATGCTGGTCAGGGACACGGGCGAGGTGCACACGTCGTGGCCCTGAGCACACAGCAGAGGAGAATGGTTGGGCTCACCAGGTATTCAACACCAGAGAGCAGCCCCCTGGCAGAAACACTAGCTATGTGGTTCCACCAGGCAACGCACATGATTGTCAGCTTTCTAGCACTGCTGTAACTCTGATGCTATAAGCACCTCACACCCACTAGGATGGCTGCTATCAAAACTGGAAAATGACACATACGGGAGCAGAGGTGAAGAAAGCCGAGTCCTGTGCATGGCTGGCGGGATGTGAAAGTGCAGCCGCTGTGGTGGTTCCTAAAAACATTAGAAATTGAATTACCATAGGGCCCAGCAATTCTTCTGGGTGTGCATCCCTTAGAATCGTAAGCAGAGTCTCGAGTAGATATCTGCACCCCGCTGTTCACAGCAGCAGGATTCACAGCAGCCAAGAGGTGGGAAGTAGCCTGGCTGTCCATCCACACAATGGACTGTTATCCAGTCTTAACAAGGAACAAAGTCACACAGCAGGTATGAGGTGGTCATGGAGGACATTATGCTGAAATAAGCCAGGCAGAAGGACAACTTCTGGGTGGTTCTGCTCCTAGGAGGTCCCTAGAGGAGCTACAGCCAGAGACGGGATGTGGGGGATGTGGGGGGCAGTGGTGGAGGCTTTGTGTCGACGAGTTTCAGGTTGGGAGGGGGGAGGTGGATGAGGGGCGGAGGGGACAGCTGCACATTGTGTGATGCACTTGAACTGTACTCATAAGTGGGCCAATTTTGTTATGTATATTTTACAATAAAAGAGTGAATCTGTGTGTCAAGGGGCCCCCCAGTGAGACGAAAGGGGTAATGATTCCAGGAGTGTTTCTAGGAGAGTCAGCTGGAGACACATGACCCTGCCCTTGTGGCCAGGCCTGTGGCTGCACATGCCGAGGGCAGGGACACCGTTCCCACTAGGGGGTGTTCACCCCACATGCCCGCAGAGGACAGGGACAGACTCCACCCCAGTGGTGCAGAGGAAGTGTTTTGGGGAACTCCAGAGCCTCGGGCTGGCAGGGCTGAAGATGAGAGACTGGCCAAGGGCGCGAGTGAGCCACGGGAACAGTTAACCACTACGCCTCCCTTGCCTGGTGGGCGCCCTGCAGATGCCCCGGGGAGTGTTCAGATCCATCGCCAGAGGAAGCCGCGGGACGCCCTACAGGCAGCAGGGGCCAGCAAGGTAGACGGTGTTCCTTGGTGCTCCCAAGTATCCAAACTCGTGACTCAGCTTTCAGCCCAGAAACAGCCCTTCTCCAGGCAAAGGGTCTCCACCCTTGGCGGCCTGCGGCTTTGTTGGGGTGGGAGTTGGTTACTATGCGGCCTCGGAGCCCCCCAGCCTGTGGCTCTGACCTTCCAGGGGGAGGGAGTGTGCGGGTGTGTCTGCAAGCTCAGACTGCCCTGAGGGTTTTTGGCAGCTTGCAGATTCTCGGGGACCACGGCCCGAACAGCATCACGCTGCAGAGGTCACTGTGTCTTAAAACGGGTGAGGCTCTGCTCCGTCCCCCAGGATTGGTCTCCGCGCCCCCAGGACTGGCAGTTTGTGGCTGACAACAGGGTCAGCTGGGGTCGGGGAGACCACCCACGGCTGGCTTGGAGATCTCTGCAGGGCAAGGGTCTCCCTGGAAAAGGGCTGAGGGAGGGGCTGCAATCCCCGCCTCCCGCCTGGGAGCTCTCTGGGACCGCTGAACACCCAATCCCGTTAAGCTTTGGGGCCCAGCAGTCACTTTAGCCTCTGAATGGGTCCCACCTTGCAGGCGCCTCCAGCTGCCTCCTTATCTCCACCTGGGCGGAGCACCTCCAGACCACCCAGACCCCTCCTGTCTGATCTGCCCGTCTAGGGTGGGGCCGTCAGTTACTATTCGGAAAATGCTCCCAGGGTAGTTTTGATAAAGTCCTCTCAGAGCTGCAGGGACCCTGGTCCCCAGCCAAGGTCCAAGGTTTCAGACCCCCAGGTTGCGCTGCCCTGGGCTGCCCAGACCAGTCACCTTCCGGGGACAAATGAGCCACTGGCTCTTCTGCACCTGTGGTCCGGAACCTCTGAGGAGTCCAGACTCTTGGACCCAGTTCAGCCAAGAGGCTCGTTCCTGGCCAGGGCAAGGGTGGGACCCTGGGGAACGCCCCGCCTATATAGCCCAGAGACTGCTCACAGCCCCTAAGGGCTTACTGCCCCAGGGCCAGCCTCCGCCTGTCCAGCTCAGCAGGTATCCCAGGAAGTGGGGGAGGGCCCAGCACGGCTGTGCTGTGCCGGGGCAACTCCCAGTGGGCAGGGTATGGGGACACCTCAGGACAGTGCGGCGTTTCTGGGCCTGACCTCAGGCTCCACTGCCTCCCGGGAAGGTCCTGGCCACGAAAGAGGCACCCAGCCCACCGCAGGGCCCCCGCAGAGCTGGCCTTCCCGCCCCTCCCCAGTCTCAGGAGGCGGCTTAACCTCGCCGTGACCTCTGCGGGCCCCACCTACCCGGGCCAGTCCTACCTAGCACACGACCCGCAAACATTCACAGGACTAAATCGGAAAAAGCAACCTTTTTATTGAACGTACACCTAAGTTTGGAATGAGGGAGGGCCACAGGATGGGGTCGAGGCCGAAGGGGGCACGGCCCTACAGAGGGGCCGGGCGCGGGTCCGACAGGACGCCCCGCTCGGCAGCGGCACTGCCCAGGATGAAGCCCACAGCCAGGGACACGGTCTGGTCGAATGAGCCGCGAAGCTGCTCCACGTGCTGGTTCAGGGTCAGCAGCTGGTCGCGCAGTGGGCCCAGGACGGCCACGATGTCACCCAGGTGGCCCAGGGTCTGCAGCAGGGCGGCATTCAGCGACGGGGGCGCGGACTGCGAGGGTGCCTGGTCCTCAGGGCGGCCGGGCACCGAGTCCGGGTCCTCGTGGGAGGGGTCGGGGGTCGGCGCCGGAGGGGAGCTGGGGACGCGAATGGGCGCGTGCTCCTCCCGGCGGCCGGATGTGGGGGCGAAGGTGGAGAGCGCCGTCGGGGAGGCCGGGGAGCGGGGATCGTCGGCAGACTTGGGAGAGGACCTGCCGAACCGGGGAGTCCGGGCGGGGTCCGCGTCGAGGTCTCGGCTGGCGGGCAGCGGCGGGGCGCCTAAGGCGGAGCGGGTGGTCGCGTCGGGTTCCCGGGCCCCGCCGCCCCTCCCCACCCCACTCCGCCTACCTGGCTCGGCTGGCGCGTACGGCGCGCGGCGGCCGCGCTGTGGGCGCCGGGGTCCGGGGGAGCGGCGGCCGCGCTGGGGGCGCCGGTGCCCGTCGTCGCCCAACAGCCCCATGAGCTCGCGGATCTGCGCGTCGAACGGCCCGGGCGGCTGGCCGTGGGCGTCGCGGAGCTTGTCCTTGAGAAACTTGTAGCGGCGGCGGCACTGGGCGGGCGTCCGCCGCACCTGCTGGCGGGCCAGCGCGGCAGACACGCGGCGGTAGGTGGGCAGCGCCTGGCGGCGGTCGAGCAGCAGCGCGCGCCACACGGGCGGCTGCAGCAGGGTCCCCAGCAGCAGCTCCGTCTCGCGGGCGCTCCAGGGCGTGCGCTGCGCCGAGCCCGGGGAGACGGGCGACACGGGCGACCCGGGTGCCGCGGGCGGCCACGGGGACGCGGGCGCCGCCAGCGCGCCGGGCGACGGGGGCCGCTCGGGCGGGGTGCCCGGCGCGCCCTCGGCCGGCCTCGGCTCCGAGTCCGGGGTGGCGGGCGGCGGCGGCTCGCGGGGGGAGGGCGGCGGCGGCCTGCGGGGCCGGAGCAGCATCCTGGGGCGGCGCGCGCTCGGCGGGGGCCCTGGCGGGAGAGGCCGCCCACGCGCTCCGAGGACCCTGCGCGTCCGCCCTCCGCCGCGCCGAGCCGGGTCTACACGGCCCCGCCCCCTCCGCCCAAGTTCAACGCGGCGGTGTTCCGGGCGCCGGAGTTCGCCGCTCACAGCGCGGCCCCGCCCGCCGGGGAGGGCCGGAGCGACGGAGGGGGTGGGCTTTGGCCTCCTGAACTCTTCGGATTAAGCGCCGGCGATTCTGGGAACGGGCGCTGGGGGCGAAGGGTTCAGCTCGTTCTTACGCGGGAGCCGTGCCCTTTCACCACCGCGCGGGTCAGGCCCCCGGACGGGCCAGCCCGGGAAGGTCCCCTTGCGCCCCTGCTTTTTGCCTTTGTTGCGACCTAGTGCGTTGTTTGTAGCTATAACTATATGCTGGCTCTGACCCTGCCTCTGGTGTGGGTTTAGTGTGTGCACGGGAGGTGGAGGTCATCGCCACGCGACGGCCCGGGGCGGGATCGGATAAAGTTATGACCGGTCATCAGAATTAGTATCATAACTCAGAGGCTTAATAGAAAGAAGCTTCTTTATTCTCGCGAAGAGTACCTACAGCTAACATTATGGTTAGTATGGAGTTGTGTTGAGCGTTACTTCCCTGAGATTAGGGGACAAGGATGCCCAAGGTCACTGATTCTGTTAAACATTATTCTAGGAATGCTGGCCAGAGCAGTAAGACAAGAAAAAGGAATAAGATGCATAAAGACTGAAAAGGAAGAAGTAATGATTTGCGGATGATGTAATTGTATACAAGGAAAGTAAAATAAACTATAAGCACATTAGGACTAATAAATGAATTTAGCAAGGCCATTAAATAGAGCAATAAACAAAACCCAATTGTCTTTTTGTGTACCAGCTACAGGAGTTTTATGAAACTTTTTAGTTTGGGATAATTTTAGATTTACAGCCAGGTTTTGAAGACAGCACCATGCCCTCTTGCTTCCCTGGGCAAACATCTTGCCCAACCACGGTATGTCTGTCAAAGCTGAGGAATTAATATGACCACGACACTATTGACTAACAAGCCCAGGCTGTACTGGGGTTTTACCAGGCTTTCCACCAAAGCCCGTTTTCTGTGCCCGGATCCCAGGCAGGGTGCTGTGCTCTGTTTTGTGTTCTGCCTCCTCAGTCTCCTCTCTGCACTGTTGCCGTTTCATGTCCTTTGATTTGGGATTATCTGGCATCTTCTGATTATCCTGGGGTTGTGGGTTTTTGGAATAAGACCACCGAGGGCACGTGTGTGACTTTGGGAGGGCTCACAGCGTGGTGCTCACCCTGATACCAGTCAAGGCAGTGCCTGCTGAGGGGACCCGTCCCCAAGTCCACCCCACCTTGGGGGTAACCCTGCTGCACCATGGGGGCACCTACACATGCTGTTTGGGATTCTCCTGGATTCTCTTCATTTGTTCACCTGCTCAGCTGCCCACTTCTCGGTGTGGACTTCCGGATGCTTGTTACTCCTGGGCCACAGTCCGACACTGTTGTGTCCGGGTGCTCAGATCGCCCAGCCTGGCTGCCAGGGCCCCTCACAGCTCTCTCCCTCTTTCCCAGCACCCCCACCCATCCCACTCCAAGCACTTCTTGCTTTGTGGCACCACAAGGTGCTCCTGGCTCATCTACTTCCCCACCCAGCCCTAGGACCAGCACTCAGCCAGATTTTCCAGAGATCTGTGGTCCTTTCTGGAGAATGGTGTCTGGGTATGGTACACCTGCTGCTACTGGGGTGTCACAGTTTCCAGCCAATGTTCCCGGGGGGATTTTGTCCCCCCCAGGGATATTTGAAGGTGTCTTTGGTTGTCATAACTTGGAAGGGTGCTGCTGGCATCTAGAGGGTAGAGATTAGATGGCACAGAACCTCATACAGTGTCCCAGAGGTCCCCAACAGAGCTTCCGCCCAGGATGTGTGTAGTGCTGTGACCTAGGACCCCTGTGCTGGCCCTACAGGGGCGCGTGGGCAGTCACCTGTGTGCACTGACCCAGATGCCCACACGCCTGGGTGTATTTCTGTACCTGGGCCCCTTGCACCTGCAGGGCATGTTCATTCTTGCCTACCCCCTGGCTTTTCAGCAGGTTCTCTCTGATAGCAGGAGGCGGGGCTCTCTCATTCTGGGTACCTATTGTTCCAGGGTCCTGCCCCCGGTCAGCACGGTCACTTCCCGTCCAAACACCATTTCCCCTTGTTACTTAGGGTAACAAGGCTGCTGAGAGGCTGCTGGGGAGCTGGGGGCGGTGGGAAGGTGGGCCGTGCAAGGCATGTACACCAGCAAGGATTCCCGCTTCCTCCGAGCAGGCTTCCAGTGTAGCAACAGTAATGGAAACAACACGAAAGCCCCCTGTCCCCGAGGGTGAACCCCAGGGGTGGCCGTGGAGTCCTGCCCAAGTCTCAGTGACGGGACCAGCCTCTTCAAGCAGTGGTTCTGTGTTTGGGGCCGGGATGAGGGCGAGGGCGGGCTCCACGGCATTCCCTGTGACTGGGACAGCTGGGTGGCCTGTGCCCCACTGGCCTGGGCACTGATTCCGGACTGTGGCCTGGCAGGGGTCCCACGGGCCCTCTGCAGGGGCGTGTGCTGATGCCCCGGTGGCCGCTGGGCGGGGCTGACGTCTCTGTCTCTCTGCAGCCCACCCAGGGTGACCTTGGGCTCACCCCCAGCATGGCCTCGGGCCGTCAGACCGCGGCTGCAGTGGGGGCTCTCCCAGAGCGTCAGTTCACTAGGCCAGAATCTGCTCAGCATAGGAGAGGAAGGTACAAGGTGGGAGCCTGGGGTCTGTGCTTCAACAGGGCTGTCAGTTCTCTGAAAGAAAAACCCATTGCTTTGATTGGACCTGGTGCCCTAAAGGGGACCCCAGTCTTCACAGTGCTTCATTCATGTCTCAGGAGGAAAGGCGTCCTGGGCTTTAGCGATTTTAAGGTGGGTGAGGGCCCAGGCCACCCGCGACCTGGACACCACAGCCCCTGCGACAGCGCCTGTACACGTGACAGGCTTACAGAGTTTTACCTTCCTATGGGGCAGGGGACTTTATTGTTCGTTTTAGGACTTCCCTGCCGACTCTCTCACAGAAAACATCAATGGTGTACACCCCAAAACTCTGAAACTCTGGCCTTCCACCCCTCCTTTTCAGTGTCCCCCAGTCCTAAACCCTTCCCCCAGGACCGTCCCTGGTGACCACGCCCCACAGAAACACCCGCCATGGCCTGGGAGGGACAGCCAACTGTGTGCCCACAGCTCTGGGGGAGGCTGGGTGGTGGGCGTGCGGTGCAGGGCTTGCCGGTGGGAATGGCTGGGGATGCACAGGGTTTGTGGCAGGGCAGTCTTGAGGTCCTGGCGCTGAGGCCTGGTGGCAACTGGCCCGGGTGGTCCGCGGCGTCCTCTGGAGGCAGGCAGAGCTGGTGCTGGCTCACAGGCCCCGGAGCTGTGAGGCAGGGCCTGCACCAGGAGCAAGCCGCCTCCTGGAGCACCCCTGAATCTGTCCTTGTCCGGCCATGAAGGGTTCCCCCGACCCCCAAGGCAGGCGTCATTTTGGAGACAGACAAAACGAGCCATATGAAAAGCTGTGTCGGCAGAAATTATTTTGTTTAGAAACCTGCATGTGGTGTTTGGGTGCCGTGTGGGCACTGCTGAAGTTGAAAGTCCCGTGGGTCCTTGTTCACAGGTCTTCACCGTCGGGGTGTTTGTGCTGGACGCTGGCTTCCATTCAGGCTTTGTGACACTGTCTTCATTAAATTCAAACTCTGAAAATGGTTGAGAGGATTGGTAGAACATAATTCTCATAAAAAAGCCGAAGAAAGTGCACACATTTGCATGGCCAAGGGGACCAAGTCCCCTTTTATTCATTTAAGCAGAACCAGGGTGTCTCAAATGAATTTATGTGGGAAAGCATGTCTTGACATTAAAAATTCAGTGTTTTTATCACAACTAACAGTTTTCCTAGAAGTACCACTAGCTGGTTGCTATAAAGAATCATAATTCCCAAACTAGAGAATAATCTTGGGTTTTGCAGGGATTAGCAGTGCAAGCACGTCCTCCCTGTTGTGGGATGTGACCTCACTGTCCTGGTCCCCATGCCCCTGGCTGAGGGCATCTGCCACCTGCTGAGCAAATGATCAGCACTCACTGTTTGGAAGCAGAACCCTGGAAAGGAGCAAACTTCGTTTCCTCAGTTCTGGCAAAGTGCCAGTGAGGGCAGGTTCGGGAGCCCAGTGTGGCGCGTGCATCGCATGCAGCTGTTGAAGCGGAGAAGCTGCAGTCCCCAGACGGGGCGGAGGGAGCCCCTGTTTCAGGGCTGCTGTGGTGTCCTGCGTGCCCTCCTGGGAAACAGAGCCTGGGCCCAGGCACGCCTGCCTCACCAGGAGCTGCTATCAGAGGCGGGACACTGGGCACGCTGAGGCCCTGGGGCTTGCAAAGGTGCCAGTTAGGAGCTGCAAGGCATTTACCAGTGGCAGGACACTGACCGAGGGCAGAGGCAACACCAGGCCTGCTGGGGGGAAGACATGAGCCGAGCTGGGCCGCAGGAGCCTGGCCAAGGAAGGTGTTGGCCTGGGGCACAGGAGTGGTTTTCTGGAAACCGCTTCCCCAGGTGGTCAGGGGAAGTTGGGGCTGTGGGTAGGAATGGAAGTAGGAGTGTGACCCCAAGTTGGGGCTTGACCCAGTGGGAAGCCTCAGGCTTCAGTGGAAGGTTCTGGAAACGCCAGGAACCTGTGGTTGGTATTGGGGTCAGAGGTCAGCCTAGGTCCGGGTTGCTGGACAGACCTAGGCCAGCCTTGTGAAAACCCTGCTCAGTGGGTGAGTTCACACACAGTGAGTCGGGGCGGCTGGGCGTGTGGCAGGGGTGGGCTGGGTCACGGGGAGGTCTGAGAGGTGTAGGGAGGTGTGAGGCCCCTGGGGCTTACTTCAGTTCTGTTCCTGTTTGTAGATTTAAGCCACAACGGTGCAGGAACCCCCAGCCTCCCCTCTATCCGTGTTTCCCCTCGGTGAGCTGCTCTGAGCCTGTCTCTGGTGCCCTGCTGGCATGTGCCCGATGCCAGGCTGAGCCCCCTCCTCCCCCGGGGGCTGTGGGTCACCGAGTGGCAGTGTCCTGGGGCTCTGGGCCTGGAGCAGGTCTCTTCCTACCCCAGGCCTGCCTTGGTTGGAATCCCATGCCCAGACCCACTGTCCTGTGCTACTGGAACGTGGCCTTCATCCTCCGCAACTTGTCCTGAATCTTCCTCGAATGCTTGTCGCTGGCAATCTGGTGGGAGTTGGCCCTGTTGTCTGCTGCTAGAATGGAAATGTCCACTCCGCTGAAACGCGCGATCCTTTCCTTGAGGTAGGATTGAAGCTTGGGGTCGGGGGCGAGCGTGTAGGGGTTCTCCTGGAAGGCATGGACCTGGCTCACCACCTTGGCGATGTTCCTGCGTTGGGGGGAGAAATGACACCTAAGTTTGCACAAGTCACAAAGGGCGGCGTTCTGGGGGTCCCCAGCACACCCGAGGTTCTCATCTAAACCAAACCTTCAAAGCACAGGCTGGGGGTGAGTTTGCTGTGTTTATTCCCAAGGCCAAAGCTCATTTAATTACTCAGGCCTGTCTGTCCTCCTGCCCCTCTGTCCATCCACTTCTCATCCCACACTATTCACTGGATGTCGGTGTTGGGCCCTGGTCGGCACTAAGGGTTCCAGCATGAATCAGAGCAGGGGCAGCACTGAGGGCGCAGAGGCAGATGAGCATGTGTGGGGTCACGCGGGGCACACGAGTGGTTGCTGGCTGCACGTCTGATGTCCCGGGGCAGCTCGAGAGCCACCGAGGGAGTGTTGGCAGCCTGGTAACCGGCTAACGCTGGCAGACATTCCCCTCCTGCTGGGGCGCAAGTGCTCATGTTCCTGCTGAGTGAAGATGAGCCTGTGCACGCGTGAGCCGGTCGGGGGGCTGGCTGCCGCGTGGGCGCCCCTGCAGTTTTTCCATTTTGCTGATGTGGATTAGTGTATGTGTGGTGCCTCTTACATTGGTGACTAAACGGGGGCCTCTACAGAGCAGGTTGGAACCACCAGGCTCCAGTTACCTGGGCTGTTTGCCCAGTGAGGTCGTCTGCCTGTGCCTCCGAGGCGCGTGTGGCTGGACGGTGGACTGGCCAGGCTCCCTGACTGCCGTGTGCATGATGGGGAGGAAGAGCAGAAGGGAATGGGGTGGGGTGGAAGGTCTGGGGGTGGGACCCCTGGAGACAGGCTGCTGGCCCTGCTCTGCGGTACAGCCCGAGGCCTCCAGGGTGGGCCTGGAGCCCCAGGGTGAGGCTGGGCTGGAGGCATGGCTCCTTAGGGCCTGCCTGCGCCTGTCCTCTTTGGCTGGGGATTGGCTGGGGTTGTGGTGGATTCGCAGGCAGCCCCCAGTCTGTGCTTCCCAAGGGGTCCCCAGGTGCGTGGGTCCCCGGGGGTACTGGTCGGGGGACAGTGGGATGGAAGCAGGCTGAGACTGACGGGATCCTACGGGGGTAGCTGTAGGGACAGGGGCCCAAGGGGATCATCAGAGGCCAGGAGAGAGGGAGGAGGGGACACCCGGGGGGTCAGGCAGGGTGGCCACATGCCCACAGAAGTGGGGCTCAGGGTGGGCCCAGATCTCTTAATGGGCTGGTCAGGTGACCTTGGAGCAGTGTTTTGGGACCATGGGTGCAGTGTGAGAAACCCACTGTTTTTGGAAAGAGGTGGTAAGCAATCACCCAGGAGGCCCTGGGCTAGGGTGCGGGCTGAGCGAGGGGTGGGGAGGCCAGGGAGACCCCCGAGCTTGCCCTGCCCCGGGCCCTCTCACCTGAGCTTGCTCCATCTGTGGGCCCCACTGGTCATGGTGAAGCCCCCCGTCTCCAGCTGTTGGACGTGCATGGCCAGGAGGCGGGCTGAGGGCAGAGTGGGCTGGGCCCGGGGGCGCCGCCCTTCCATCAGGCACAGGCTGTCGCTCTTGAGGAAGACCTGGGACCCAGCCAGGGGCGCGGGCCGGAGAGACAGCCGAGAGCTGAGGGCCCGGTGCGCGGCCCAGCCAGTCCCACTGGCCCCTGTATTCCACTGCACGGGGGCTGCACAGCACCCCGACTTATATCCCATCCAAAATGCCCCTGGGATTGCTAGATTAGGGATTGGAAGGCCAGCAGTTTTAAGCTCGCAGGCACAGAATGCGCGCCGACACCCACCAGAGAGCACTGACTTCCTGCTGCTGACACGGCAGATCCCTGACCTCCGGTCCGAGTGGCCCACCTGCCCGGATGAGACCCCCAGCCAGCTGCAGGGGCTCCTGTGTCTGGTGTCGGCTGGGGACGCACTGCCCTCCCACCCGCAGATGGCTGCTTGGGCGTCTGCCGCTGCCTGCCCCGGCTGCCTTGTTTGGGGCGCCCCCTCATTTACAGTCCCATGAGGCTGCCTCTGCCCATGGCGAGGAGACCAGAGGGTCAGCCCTGCTCAGGCTGGGCCCCTGGGCACCTGGATCCCGGGCCAGTGGCCCAGCGGGAGGTTCTTAGAGCTTCGTGGCCACCCTTGGCAGAGGCCCCTTGGGGAGAGGGTGAGGCCATGCTAGCCGGGCTGCTCCATGTGTGACCCTGAGGGCACTGAGACGCAGTGTGTGCGGGTCTGTCGTCGGGGAGAAGCCCCGGTGCACGCGGGCAGCAGCAGCCCACGCGGAGCGGCGTACCTCCACGGCCTTCAGCTCCTCCATGACCTCGGCTGTCTTTGCGGGTAAAATCCTCCAGGCCTGAAATGAAAGCGCTGGTGAAACCCCCGGCCTGGGTCCTGCCCGGCCCTCCCGCCCAGCCCGGCGACTCACGGGGGCCTGCCTCACGGCGAGGTGCTCCAGGGCCCCCAGGATCTGCATGGCCGTGGCAAAGTTCCTCTGCTCATAGCAAGATTTCGCTACCAGCAAAAACTTGGACAGCAGGTCCACCTGCAGCTGAGAGCAGAGGGCGGGTGGGCGGGGAACATCCAGGACCTGTTAAATGACCCCGCACCGGGGCGCGTAGAGGCGCCCCTCCCTCTGTGGGGCAGGAGGCCGGCAGGGGAGCGCGGGTCTCGGATGGCCATGGGGGGCGCTGGGCGGCAGGCGGGCATTACCTGAAGAAACAAGCAGGCAGATGCTCCGTGAGCACAAAGGTGTCGAAGAAGTCACCCTCATTTCTCTAAAACAAACTCACTCCCGGGCAGACCTCTGCACTAGGCGCAGGACGCACTGGGGCTGGGGGCAGCTTCAGGACCAGAAGGGCTCGCCAGCCAGGGACAGTGGGGCGCCCGGCGGGCACAGGGCCTGCCGCTGTATCCGCTGCAGGGTGAGGGGGCAGCGCCTGCCTGGGGGTCTGCTCCCACCGGGTCCTGCGCGTCCTCCGTGGTTCGCTGGTCAGTTGGTGGAGCACAGACCGTATCCAGTGGGATTCTCACTCCCAAAGGGGCTGCGTGGCTTCAGAGCAGACCCGAGGGGCCCAGCTCATGGACCCACAGGTAGTGCTTGCGTTTCACACAATTCCAGAGACTTCTAGAAGATTCTGGAGCACTCAGCCGACTCCTCATTTCAGAATCGCCTACTCTTGGACTGTCACGATGGCCAGGCCGCCTTCAGATGGGAAGTGCCCGTGGGTCCCAGCCAGGTGCCCTTCCACAGGGCCTGGCGCCGTCTGTGGTGATCCTGATGGGCTGGAAGCTCGCCGGTCGGGCCCCAAGGCTGCGCGGTCACGGCCTCCCAGCGGGCTGGCGCGGGGGCTCGGGAAACAGGTGCCCGCTCGGACGCTCATGCTGACGATTCAACTTTTCCTCCATGTGTTTGAATAGATGGAGACTATGTAATTTCCAGCACTTTCACATAAAACTTCCTAACATTTTTGTTTTCTACAAAATGTTTGTGGTAAAAAAATGCATGATACAAAGTTTACCTTCCTCATCATGTTCATACAGTTTGGTAGCGTTAGCTGTGCTCACCCCGTCGGGTCACAGACCCAGAGGCTTGTTTTGTCTGAAAAAACTGAACATCAGACAACCACCCCCTCCCGCTGCCTGGCCCTGGCGCCCCCACCCCGCCTCCCGCTCTCATCCGGCCACCTGAGAGGTCGTTGGGAGCCCTGGTATTTGTCTCTGTGCCTGGCTTACTTCACTTGGCACGCCCCCAAGGTCCATCCGTGTGCCCATGCCAGGGTTTTGTTCCTTTTTGAGGGTGAGTCGTATTCCAGCGTGTGATGCGCCACACCCAGCCATTCACCCGTCAGTGGGCTTGGGCTGTGTCTTCCTTTTGGCTGCTGTGTCCCATCACTTTTAAACCTATCCGATGAAACCGGGACCCTGTTTTGCTTTCAAACCCACCATTATTCATCTAAGAAAAGACAAGATTTCCTTTAAGGTGAGGAACTTCATGCTGCCTCGCTCTCGACCTTGCATCCCTGCCCTGCCCCCAGGGAAGGTACTGCTGTCACTGAGTGCTTCTTTGGCCGCCCAAATATCTCCACTTAAAAGTGTGAATTTCAACAATTTCTGTGACCACAGTTCACAAGCGTGGAAGCCAGCCTTCCGGGTCGGTCCGAGGTCACAGTAAGAGCAGCATGCATTTCAGAACCGGGGAGCCCGCTGACGGAGGTGGGGCTTCCCCGCCGGTGGCTCGACCGCTTGTCTGGGTATCTCTGCCTCTCCTGGGCCTAGGGAGGCTGGGGCTGGGTGTGCGCCGGCAGGTCGGCTCCCTCGTGCTGGCCTCTGGGGGTGCAGACTCAGGACGGGGAGCCCACCCCCTCCTGGGGGCTCAGGGCTGAGGGTTGCGCCCAGGCAGTCGAGGCCCGTGAAGTGGCTGCTGACGTGCTTGCTCACGTCCCCTTAGAGGGTCCTTGTCATGCCCAGTCACACAGGCCCGCCTGAAGACCCCAAATCGAGGACCCGTATTTTGAGGTCACTTGATAACGTTGTGGGTTAGAACAAACCAGGTAAGCCCAGGGTCCTTGCCCCATGTCATGGCAGAAGAGGATAGGTCAGTCAGGCGGCGATTAAGCCACCACAGCTCAAACATTCTCTCCAAAGGGGGAAAGAGAAGAAAACTGCATCGCTGGCGGGCCTGGAGTTGCCCCTGGAGCAGGCGGTGCCCGGACGAGGCCGCTTGTGCTGGGAGTGGGCACAGCCTGGCTTTGCCCTTGGGTCGGGGGGTGGCCTCTGAGGACTCCGGGCATCTCCTGGGCAGCGCCCCGCACCCTGAGCCCCTCGGCACGCTCAGCCTGCTCCAGGGCCGCAGCAGAGGGGTCACGCCCAGGAGGTGGTGGGCGTCCACCTGCGGGATGCGTCACACAGGCCCCGCCCTCGTTCCTCCACGTCCGTGGGGTCACCTCAAACCAGCAGGACTGGCCTAGGGTGTGAGGACAGGTGTTCACTGGGCAGAGGTGCAGACCCAGGGCTGGAGCCCTCCCGAGGGGCAGGAGCCCATGGTGGGGGCACTGGTCTCGAGATGGGTGCTGGTCCCTCTTGGCCTGCCCAGCGCCCTGCCTGGAGCAGGCGTGTCAGCTCAGCCTGATATGCACAGTCCACAGGCCTGGAAGGCTGGGCCTGGACCCGGGATGGCAGGAGTTTGACCTTGACCTGTTTACCCCACAAACTGGCTGAGGGCAGCTGTGCAGGGGGACAGTGAGATGCTCACACCCTTGGAGTTCAGGTTAATGGGAAACTGGCAGCCACAGTTCCAAGCTCCAGGTGTGTAAGCATGGGACATGTAGGGTGACATGGTGTGTGATGTGTGTGTGTGACTGTGTGACACTGATACTGTGTGACACATGTGTGACTGACACGGTATATGTGACTGTGTGTGACGTGTGTGTGACAGTGGTACTGTGACACGTGAGGTGGTGGATATGGCTGTGTATAATGTGTGAATGACACAGTGTGTGTGACTGTGACACTGACGTGCGACTGGTGGTGTGTATGTGACTGACACACGGTGTGTGTGACATGGTGTGTCACTGTGTTAGAGGGACCCCGGGTGAGAAGGAGTGAGCATGTACACGTATGAGACAGGTGCACGTGTGTCTGTGTGCATGTGTGTGAATGCTCCATGGATGAGATGATGGGTTTTCCATGGCCTGCTCTGTCCCCAGTAGAGTGCTGGGCCATCTGGGCTGAGGTGACAGGTGGGCATGCGGACAGCCAGATGTCACTGGCAGCAGGAGCTCCGGCCTTGCCCCCTGTGGCTAGGCGTGGGCTCCGTGTACCGTGCATGCCAGCCGCAGGGGTGTTGCCCCCCCCACCCCCAGGCCCCAGGCCTGCACTGGCTGGAGCTGTGAGGCACCGACCTTGGGGGTGTGGCTGGTCACGATCTCGGCAGCCACCCAGGTGCTGACGTCATCCGCACTCCTCAAAAGCTGTAATAGGTACTTGTCCTGCATGCAGCTGGGTGGAAATAAGCTGCAGGTTTTGGCTGACAGAGGCTCGGAGCTGCTGGCTCTGGGAGGGGCACAGGGGCATGTCACAGCCAGGACCTGCCCACCGCCCGGTCTCTGGGGCACAAAGGGCTCTGCAGAGCCAGGTGGCGGTGGGCGGGCTCTGCCCAGCGGGAAGGGTCTGGCTCCAAGGCTGTTCACACCAGCATCTCCGAGTGTGCACGCGGCACCCACGCCCTCCTCCCTGAGCTCCAGGCAACACCCTGCGGGTGCACACTCACCTGGGGACAGCCACGCTCTTGTCCACGATGCCCAGGGCCCGTGAATTTAGGAAGTGGACGGGATGGCACTTTTGAAACAATTCCTGCCAGAGACAAGGACACAGAGGCTCAGCACCTTCCCCAAGGCCTTGTGTCCACAGCAGCATTGCTGGGCTCGGGGTGAACGGGGCCCCCCTGCGGTCATGGGTCAGCATCTGCCGCCTGTGCTGCAGGGCTGGGCCCTTGGGGATTCTCCAGGCGTGCTCAGCCGGACGACAGTCGTGTCACTACTCACCTGCCAAGGGACATGGGGACCCAGGCCAGCAGGGGGCTAGGGGCTGGGCTCTGGGTGGTGTACCGAGCTCCAGGAGAGAGGAGGCTGTGCCCCACAGCCACGCAGGGTGCCCCCCTGGTGCGTGTGAGGCGGAGGTGTCAGGGTGGGGGAGCGGGTGGGGGCAGCCCTGTGTGCAGAGTGGGCCCAAAGCCCCCCCACCCCCTCGCCTCGCCACCAGCGCACATCAGGGAGCTGCAGCAGGCCCCTCCCTGTGACACTGCAGGGGAGCCGTGTGCACCCCCCGACCCCCTGTCCTGGGGCTGCGGCTCCACCTGCTGCAGGAGCGTCAGCTGGCTGAAGAGCTGGTGGGTGCTGTACTCGGTCAGGAAGTAGGGCCCCTTCTCGCTGGCCCTGGCGTAGGGGCCGTAGAAGTCCTCGAAGAGGCAGGGCTTGGGCAGGGCTGATGCGATGGTGTACTGGTGCCCCTTGTGGGGCAGGGCCGGCCCGCTGCCGCGGGATAGCCGCCAGGGGAAGCCCTGCGGGCAAGGTGCACATCCTGCCAGCGGAGGCCTGGCCGTGGGCGTCTCGGCCCAGGACCCCTCAGATAGGCTCAGGTGGAGCTAAGAGCAAATCCTGCCTGGGCCATGGTGGCTCGGGGACACTTGGACCCAGCATTTCAGAGCCACTGAAGTCAGGATGTCGCGGTAAATTAGGGAGTGGCCCCTCAGCCCCATCCCCACTGCTTCCTGACAGTGGCTTCTTCCGCCAGACCCCTGACCCCATGGTCAGGGAGGTGGGTGGTCTCAGTGCCTGGTGGGTTCTCCCTGTGGTCCTTGACCCACATGGCTGGTGCCCAGGACTGACAACATGGGGGAGCATGTGTGCACACAGCGGCATGCATAGGTGTGTGTGCAGGCGAATACTTGTGTATGTGCACACGTGAGCACATTACAAATGTGTGCATGCCTGTGTGTGAGCGTGTGCATGTGTGTCTCCCGGGCTGGGTCCAGGAAGCAACCCGCCTGCCCAGGAGGCCCTCTCCCAGAAAGGTCCCCACCTTCCGGGAGATGCTGTCTTCTGAGAGCCTCTTACAGAGGGCATTGAGGGGCCTGGCGTCCTCCTCGGCCTCCTTGGGGTCGTCCGGGTCTGAGCTGCGTGGGGCACCCTCAAACCTGCAGTTGGTGCCTACCTCCAGGAGGCCCAGAAGGTGCTCCGCGGAGCCGTCCAGGGGCAGAATCTGGGCAGGAGCACACAACGGTCATGTGGCCCCTCCGGGGGCAGCTACTCCCACCCCAAGTGCCACCTGTGGCTGCCACTGGCCCAGCACCTTGGAGGAGATGAAGTCCTGCAGCCTCCCCAGGAGCCCAGCGTCCAGTGTGAAGTCCACAGCATAGCAGTCCTCCACCCAGGCCTGCAGGAGGCAGAGGCTCCTCCTGTAGATCTTGGTGAAGGTGGAGGTGGGGTCCTGGTGGGCCCTGGAGCAGACGGAGGAGGCCTGAGCCCCGGGGCCCTGCCAGCAGCCACCACGCGGACCGTGGCACCAGGCAGGTGGGTCTGTGCAGGGTCTGAACGAGGCTCCGTCTTCCAGGGGTTGCATCGGTCCTACCTTGTCCTCCCTGGGCCCAGGCTCCGCATCTGGGGCAGAGCCCCTGACCAGTCCTCACCCACGCCTGGTACCCCATCTGGAGACCCGCCGGCCCCCCAAGAAGCAGGGTGGGAGCCAGGTGGAGCGTGAGGTTGCTGGTGGCCTGCTGGGCTCCTAGCCTGGGGGCCTGGGTGTGGCCTGCTGGGCCCCCAGCCCCGGGGTCTCGGGTGGTGGCAGGCAAGCTGGAGGACAGGCCTGAGGCGTCCAGCACAGCCACCCCTGTCCATGGGCTGATGCAGGGGGACGCTGTTGTTCTCCACCTTCCCATCTTCCCACCTTTGCACCTGCCCCACCACCAATATCAGTGGCCTCTCCTGGGCCACCACCCCCTCCTGCCACTGCCGTCTGCCTTCTGGGGCCCGGTGTCCCCTTGCTTCCTCCTCCAGAGGGTCCGTCTTGCCCCTCATGGCTGATAAGCAAGGCACCGGGGCTGTGCCTGGGCTGGGCTGCCCCATGGGGCCGGGTGTGGGCCTGGGGCAGCGTACCTGGACAGGGTGCCGTCGATGCGGTCCAGGAGGAACCGCAGGAAGTCATGGGGTGTGCAGAAGTATCGGAAGGTGTACAGGAACTGCTGCACGTAGCCCTCCAGGAAGGCGTCGCTGGGGAGGGACAATCAGATGTCAGGCTGCACAGCTCTGCCTGCCTGGTGCCCAGGACTCACCTCTGGCTGTGCAGCGGCTCCCAACCCCTCACAGATGCTGTGCACACTCACACCATGCAGGACACAGCACATGACACCCCAACACATGCACACACACACACAGTTCTCATGCCCTCCACACGCACACGCTCTGCACTTCATGCATGCATCTCCTGTAACGCCACAGTAGGTGTGATGCACCCGTCTTGCAGAGGAGGCGGCAGCTGAGGTTGGCCCGGAGTCCCTGCCAGGGGAGGCCTGTCACCACCAGCACGGCCCACTCGGGAGGACAGGCCAGTGGGAAGAGGGAAGAGAGGGCTGCCTGGGAGGGCCTCCCTGCTCCCTGCTTGCACCCTAACAGCCTCCCTCGGTGACCATGCTGACACCTGGCCATCAGTTCTGGGGTCACCACAACCTCCAGCCCAAAGAAACCCCAAGGCCTCTGAAGTGGCATCGGGAGTCCCCAGAAGCCAAGAAGAGTGAGGCCTCCACTGTTGTCTGGGAAGACAGTCTGTACCCCCAGACCTGCAGGGCCCCAGGTTGGGGGTGGCCAGGCCATCGGCCCAGGGAGCCTGCCAGGAGTCCCTGCCCCAAGGAGTGGGGAGAGGCTGAGGTCCGCGCGGGACACGGGGCCTTGTCGGCAGGCCTGGGGGTCTGGAGTAGTCGGAGCTGCGGTGCCATGCTGAGAGGTGGCACCAGGCTCAGCCACGCTGGGTCCTGGGGAGCCAGATGGCTAACTATGGCATGTTTTGATTTGGTGATGCCTATGGTTCCAGGCCTTGAAAAGTATACCAGGGTGTTAATTAGGCCCACTGAGTTCTATGGCCTCCTCCAAAGCCTTGAGGGCACACCTAAGACCCAGACATGCAGGGGCTCAGCAAAGGAGGGGCTGACACAGGGAGGTGCTAGAGCAGGGAGGTGCTAACACAGGGAGGTGCTGACGCACACGGGGAGGTGCTAACACAGGGAGGTGCTGACGCACATGGGGAGGTGTTAACACAGGGAGGTGCTGACGCACACGGGGAGGTGCTAACGGAGATGTTGATGCACAAGGGGAGGTGGTAACACAGGGAGGTGCTAACAGGGAGATGCTAATGCACAAGGGGAGGTGGTAACACAGGGAGGTGCTGATGCACACAGGGATGTGCTAACACAGGGAGGTGCTGATGCACACGGGGAGGTGCTAACACAGGGAGATGCTGATGCACAAGGGGAGGTGGTAACACAGGGAGGTGCTGATGCAGGGAGGTGCTAACACAGGGAGGTGCTAACACAGGGAGGTGCTGACACAGGGCACCTTGAGGCTGATGGAAAAGCCTTCATCAAGAGTGCAAACATTTCAGACGAGGGAAAGCAGACACTTTTCCACCTCTTCTGCCCCCTTTCTCTCTCCTTCTGGCTTTTGCTCTCAAAAGGCCCAAGGGGACCGGGGAGCCCGCATCCCTTCCGCTTCCCCACACGGCACTGGAGGTGCACCTGGAGTAGAGGTATGCCATGAGCCCCAGGGGCGTGCCCGCCTGCAGGACGCGGGCCTTCCTCTGCCGGCCGCCGCGAGGGTGTTTGCTGACATTGTAGAAAATGAGGGACGAGGACTCGTCCAGGGGGCTGAAGTCCAGCGTGTTGCAGGGTGCCGCCGAGAGGTTCACAATCACGGGCAGGGCGCAAGGCTCCAGGCCCCACCGCTCAGCATACATGACCTGGTGGGTGGGGGGTGTCACTGTCTGGGTGGCTGCTGACCCCAGGGGTGGACAGCTTGTGGCCCCTCAGAAATCAGGGCACATACAACTTAGCACGGATGGATGTCTGAGGTTGTAACCCAGGAACCCGTGGGGCCCTGGGGTGATGCCAGCCCAGAGACTCACCTGCAGGTACTTCTTGACCAGGCTGAGGAACTGGACCCTGGATTTCATCTCGTCCAGCTGCCCTTTCAGCTTGGACAGCATGGTCTTCACCTCGGAGCCTGGGGCAGGGAGAGTCAGTGCAGAGTGGCCGAGAGACACCTGGCCTGCCCACCCACCCGCCCGCCACTACCTTTATTCCGTTTCTCCTTCTGTAGGAGCTTCTGGTGGAACTTCACAGTCTTCCGGTAGTTTCTCTGCTCCATCATGAGCTGCTGCTCCAGCTCCTGGTGGGGACAGAGCCTGTGAGCCCGCAGGCACCCCTTGTCCCTTGTCTGGGAGCCCCCGGCCAGCAGGGCCCACACAAAGGGAGATGCAGGGACATGGGAGGGACCCGCACATGGGGGCAGGGGTGTGCCCGCAGGGGGTCAGAAGCCCTGCTGTGGCTGAGCCGAGGGGTGACGAGGAACGAGGTGCAGATGTGACCGTCCTAGGAAGGCGGCATTTGGAAAGCAGATCCCATCAGATGCTTTAAAAAGATGAGGCCAAAGCGAGGCAACTGGTGGAAAATCACCCTCATCAACTGTTCCCCCAGGAAGCCAGGCCCTTGCCGTCCCCTGCGGACGAGCAGGCAGAGGAGGGGGTACAGTGACCGTTGCTGTGTCCTGTCCTGGGGACCCGGGCCCACGCCTGACTGGTCCTTGGATCAGCCACAGGCAGGGGCCTGTGGGGCAGGGTGGGGGTCCACTCAGCAAGCGGCACTTCCCCTGCCCAGGCACATGAGGTGGTGAGACCACCCCACGGCCCCCAGCTTCCCATGGTACCCCCGCCTAGGGCTGCATCCCTGCTCCTTGGCCCTGTGGGACAAGACGACACCCCAGGCCCTGTGGGTGGCTGGCCCTTGGGTCCAAGGACGCACCCCCTCTTCACACCCTGGAGGCCACTGTGCATGGGGTTTGCCCCAGCCCCTCAATCTCTGCTGTGGGGCTTCTATTCAGGCTGACACATGCAGGACCCATGACCCCCAGGCTGCAGGGAGCCGAGCCCCTGCCCAGCAGAACATCCAGCCACATGCTCCTTCAGGAAGAAGTTGCCATGAGCATTCTGGCAGGGGCAGCCCCCAGACCCCATCCTTGGACATGGTCCCCATTTGCCTGCACGGGGTGTGTGAGGGGAGGGCAGAAGGCCCCAGGACAGTGGATGTCAGAAGGGCTGGGTGCAGACGTGGGCCTCCCTCAGCAGGTGAGCACAGGGACAGCCTCGCCCAGCTGCCCGGCTGCTAGCCAGGCTGAGGTGGGCATGGTCCTGGGCAGTGAGGGGTCTGGGAGCTTTGGGCTCCCTGCAGTGGGTGGGGTGGGCCCCAGCAAGGTGTTGGGCTCTAGGTGGGGGGCCAGAGGGAGGGACAGGTGGGCCTGGGGAGGTGGGCAGAGGCCCAGGGTCGCTCAGATCAGGAGAACAGTTCCTGCTAAGGGGGCGCTGTCACAGGACGGGAGCCCCTCCCTGGCCAGCAGCCCGAAGCACCCCCAGGAGGGCAGCCCCAGGCCCTGATCACCATGCCGGCAGAGGCGTTGGTCTGAAGGCCAAGCTCACAGTGGCCGTTTGGGAAGTGAGTCAGCTGATATCCCACAGCAACATGCCTTGCTTTGTGATACATTTGTTTCTGAACATTTTTGTAAAATAATGCAGGTGGTATTTTTATTTAAATATTTGAGTCCTGTCTATCTGGTGGTTTTACTGAAAACGTGGCTTATGTGTCTGTCTTTGTCCATGTGCTGGTGTTTTAGCCACACGTGGCAGATAGCCCCAGCCGATGCCGGAAGGTCCAGGCCCAGGGCAGCCCGGGGGGCAGGGGGTGGCCGGGTGGAGGAGGAAGGGAGCAGACCGAGCACAAAACCATGTCCCTCTGCCAAATCTCAGTTGCCAAACCAGGTCCCCCAAGACCTCTGGATTCCCTTCTAACTCGGTCATGTACAGGCTGCAGGGGGAGGATGTCACGCTGGGAATGGTGGGCAGTTGTCTCCGTGGAAGCGAGGGTGGGTAAAGTCGCCTGAGACCACCCCGAGGTTTCCATGTGGCAGATGCTTCCGGAGGAGGGTGTGGGCCCTGCCTTCACAGAGTGGTCCAAACCTGCCCCCCACATCTGCAGGGCCCCCAGGACTAGCTGCAGGAGTGGGGGATGACCCCTGGGCTGTGGGGCAGAGCATGCACCCAGGGCAGGATGTGCAGGAGCCACCGCCACGTGTGGCATCTCTAGTACTGAATGAAAGGACATGTCAGTCCCTTTCGTGGTTACCCTGTGGGCTGAGCCGATCTGGAACATTCAGCGCTGGGATGGCCTGTTGGATGGTGTGGGTGGTGAGACACAGCCGTCAAGGCAGGTGGCCCTGCAGGGCTGTGTTCACAGTGGGGCTTGGCCCCTGGCTGGACACGCAGCTGGAGAGAGGGCTGAGGTCTCTGCAGCCCCACCCACACTCCCCCGGGATCCTGGCTTTCTGGGGATGGGGCAGTGACCCCGGCGGGCTTCCTAGGGCTTCCCGTGCAGCTCAGGACAGATGTGAAGACACCCTTGGAGGGCCATCCAGCGTCCCCCGTCCACGTGTCCTGGCCCCTGGACACCGCGTGCCCAGGTGCGCTCTGGGGGTCTGAGCAACCTCAGTTTATAAAGTTAGGTACAAACTTTATACTGAACTTCAGACCAGTTCCTGACAAAGACTGTTCTGAGGGTTTTAAAAGTAAATGTATGTGAACTTGAATTCACACAACACGTGGGATGATGGGCAGGAGGTGAGCACAGGGCTCGGGCACAGGCCGGCCAGACAGCGGGGCTGAGGAGGGCACCTGGGCCATGAGCTCCAGCGTGCCCCTGGCCTGACTGGGCAGGGTGTTTCTGTGGGATGGCAGGAGCCCCAGCTTGTGGAGAACTAAGTAGGAATGCCCCGAGCACCGCTCGCAGTGGGAGTCCATGTGCCTGAAGGCCGGCCAACCCTGGAGGGCACGCCAGAGACGTGGGCAGAGTGAGAGAGTGCCCTTCACTGAGGTACCGAAGGCAAAGCCTGCTTAGCAGCAGGCGAGGCACAGACACCGGCAGAGTGGCCCACTGCCTCCCTTGCCGTGTGCCGCTCACACACACGCCCAGTGCCTGGCCTGTGCCCCTCGTGCCCTCCCTTTAGGTAGCAAGTGTGAAAGTGGGCTCACTAGGTTTATACCTGTTGTGTTTTCCTGAGGCTCCTATTTTGAAACAGACGTGTGGGTTCTCAGAGAAATGTGGACCCGAGGCCACAGGGGCCTCCCAGCCCACCCGATGCAGAGGGCGCGGGGGACTCACCTGCCGGCACTCCGGTTCCAGGAGGGACGCCTTCCGCGGGGGAGCAGAAGCAGAGGGAAGACAAGGTCATTGCTGGCCGCCCGCCCCACGGCTCCCCCCCCCGACGCCTCCTTCCTCCGACTGCCGCCCACGCCCCCATGGTGACCACGGACCAGGCACCCAGGGAGGGCCTTTCAGGCCCAGGGAACCTCGTTCCAGCCATAGGGTCACGTCCAAACAGGGGCAGGCGCTGGCCTCCAGCTGCGGGCTGAGCTGGTCTGAGCCCACTTTCAAGGGCAATCTAAGTGTGGCGAACAGGTGACCTGGGGCTCCTCGTGGTGGGTCCCTGCACAGGCTGCCACCGTGAGGAGGACACAGGGCAGAGGAGAGGGCCCTGTGAGCCCACACCCAACTCTGCACAGGGGACCGGCGAGGGGCCACGGCAAGCTGCCCCATGGAGGTGCTGCCTGCCCACAAGGATGTGGCTGCAGTCAGCGCGGCCCACCCAAGACATCAGAGGATGTGACCTGTGACATCAAGAGCAACCTGTGACATCAGGTGACCTATGATGTCAGAGGACATGACTAGTGATATCAAGGACGTGACCTGTAACACCAGAGGGTGGCCTGTGGCATCAGGGGGCATGATCTATGACATCAGAGTGTGGCCTGTGGCATCAGAGGGCATGAGCTATGACATCAGAGGGTGGCCTGTGACACCAGAGGGTGTGATCTATGACATCAGAGGGTGGCCTGTGACATTGGAGGACACACAGGACTGGCACACGTGCTTTCCCCATGACTGTTTGGAGGAAGTGGTTGGGAAAATCCATGAGGGTGTGGTGAGATGCCTCTGGGTCCCTTTCCTCTTTACTGGGTACTGGCCACGGGCTCCACCCCGCACTGGCCCCGTGTCAGCAGGGCCCGCATCTCATGGTCCAGCTGAGGTCAGCATCACCCAACAGGGATGCCGGTGGGGTGGTGTGGACAGCCGGGGAGGGCGAGGTGACCCCAGGACGCTGCCCTTAGCATCTCTCCTGTCCACGTAGGCTCAGCCACCCTGACGTCTGCTCCGTGAGGCTCAGGTCCCCAGGCAGCGCTCATCTGTCCCCCTTTACGTTCTCAACTTATTTCTAAATTTTTGTTTGACTAGGTATACATAACAAAATTTACCATTTGAAGGATTTTTTATCCTGCAGCTGCATGGCCCCAGGCACACTCCCACTGAGCAGTCGCCCCTGCCGCCCACCCCAGAGCCCTTCCTCTTGCAGCACCGAACTCTGTCCCACGGATGCTGCCTGCCTCCCTGCCCCCTCGCTCTACTCTGTCCCCACGAACGTGATGCTCCGGGGACATCCAGTGAGTGAAGTCACACAGCGTCTGTCCTGCGTCTGGCTCGCTGCCCTGAGCACCGTGTCCTCAGGTCCCTCCGTGTGGCCTGTGCAGCACGCCCGTCCTTGTTACGGCTGAGGGTCACTCCACTGCACGCACACTCTGCTTTCCTTTACCCGGGCCTCCGTGGTGGACGCTGGGCTGCTGCTCCTCTCGGCCGTCCTGAGTCCTGCTGCTGTGAACCTGGGGTGCGGATCTCCGCGTCCCTGCTTTCCCTTCTCTGGTGCACACCTGGACGTGGCGCTGCTGGGTCACGGTATTCTGTGTTTACTCTTTCGAGGAGCTGCCTCACTGTTTTCCATAGCCACCCTGTTTTATGGTCCTGCCAGCAGTGGCCAAGGGTTCTGATTTCTCCGCATCCGCGCCAGCACGCTGTTCTGTGTCTCATCTTCACGGTAGCCCTCCAGTAGGTGTGAAGGGACGCCGCCCTGTGGTCCGGACTTGCTCTTCCCTTGTGACTCGTGACCTTGAGTGTCTCTCCAAGTGCTTGCTGGCCAGTGTGTCCCTTTGGAGAAACATCTGTTACAGTTGCCCATTCTTGGTAGGGTGGAGGCTGGATTCTGAGTTCTTTATGTCCTCTGGCTACTAATCCCTTTGCAGATGAGCTGCAGACACTCGCCCACGTCCTGGGGGTGCCCTGCACTCTGTGGACACTGTTTTCTGGGGCAGAGAGGTTCTGTCAGAGCAGCAGTCAGGCGGACACGAGCAGGACGGGAGAAAGGAGGGTGGCAGCCCCCCCAATCCCCACCCAGAGGCCGCCCTGGGCCCTTGGACCAGCCCCCTTTGAACCCCCTTGCAGTTCTGGAACATGCGTGCCTAAGGAGACTCGTCACCGTGGTGACCCCGCTCACATCTGGGTTTTGGCCCCGCACAGGTCTCAGCTGCTCTTGGGAAGATGATGCCCGAACACGCAGAGAGGCTGGAGGGGGGGAACCACGGCAGATCCTCAGGGTGGTGCGAGCGCGACCAGGCAGGAGGGGGACCCGCACAGACCCCGTGAGAGACGCCACGTGAAACCACGTGGGCGGTACCCACCTCGGGGTCAGCCCCTCCTCCGTCTCTGTGGCTGCTTCCCTCTCGCTTTGCTAAATAAACCCCCTGCAGATTCAACTCTCTACGTGTCTCCCCCAAACTCTGTCCTTGGGGAAGGCGGGAGTGGGGGGTTCCACATCACCGCGAGGAGCAGTTTTCATTGTAATTGAGTCCAGTCTGTCCATTTTACCTTTGTTGCCTGTGCTTCTGGGGTCCTACCCGGGAAATCACGGCCACATCCCCATTGGGGAGATTTCCCCATGTTTTCTCCCAAGCCTGTATGGCTTTGGTGCTCTTGATTTTCTAGTTAATTTTTGGGAATGGCATAAGATACAGGCCCAGCCTCACTCCTCTGGGCGTGGACTTCCAGTGTGTTGCACACAGTCCTTCCCCGTCGGGTGGTCTTGGTGCCCTTGCCAAGAAGCATTCCACCACGTACATGCCTGGGCCCTGTGCTGCCCCGCCGGTCTCTGTCCGGCTCTGTGCCAGCGCCACCCTGTCCCAGGGATGGCTTTGCGGTCAGGTCCGAGATGAGGGCGCAAGACCTCCCCAGTCGCTCTTCTTTTTCACGGTGGTTTTGGCTGTTGGGTCCCTTGGAATCGGACTGTGGGCTGGGTTTTCTGTGTCTGCAAAGACATCAGGGGGCCTCCTCCCTTTTTAATTCGACTGCCTGTATTTCTGTCCTGCTCTGGTCAGGATCCCATTCTGTGCTCCTTTTGTGCTCAGCCTCCCAGTGCCTCCTGGGACCCTTGACACGCCCCATCGCTGCGCTTCGCTCACTTCCTCACTTTCTGGCTCATCCTGTACCTTTCTTGCCCCAGCCCCAGGTCAGCAGTGTCTCCAGGAGCCCTGGTCCTTCCCTGGAGAACTTAACTAGAAACAGACCCGGGCCCTGGGCTTGCCTCTGGCGTGTCACTGCGCCCAGGCCACTCAGCTGACAGCTGGACTCCGGCGCGTCTGTGGGCGAACTGCAGTCTTCTCCCAGCGCCCCAGCCTCCTAGGGCCTTGCGGCCTCAGGGCAGCCCATGTGGGGAGGCTGGGGGGCCTGCGCTCATCCAGGAAGTGGGGCTGTCATGACCGGTAGCCCCGTAACCACTGCCCAGCCCTGCCTTCCCTTACTGAGCCTCAGGTTCCTGTCACTGGGGGATGAGGTGCGCTCCCTGCCTTTTGGACGTGGTTGGCTTTCTCCTCCTGGGCACTGGGCGCCGCTGGGATGAGACATTTAGCCATTGGAGCAGGCACCACTGTGCGTGAATGCATGCTAAGGAAGTGGGGTAAGGCCCCCAGGCCCCCAAAGGAAGGACAGAAGCCGGGGAGGTTTCAGGGTCTGAGTCCGGTTCTGGGAGCCTCCCTCTCTCTGGCCAGTGCTCCAGATTTGAGTGCAGTGACACAGAGCTTCCACGGGGCCTGATGCCCTAATGTGGGCCCCGGGTGTCTGAGGTGTGGGCCATACGCCTTGCCAGCTCTGCATGCAGCCCCTGGTGCATGATGAGGCCTGCGGTCAGGTCACCGAGATGGCAGGAGCCGCTCCTAGCTTGGGATGAACCACCAAGTCAGCTGAGCCAGTGGCAATTAAGTTGCCACCTTTTTGTGGAAGGTTTGGATGGGTGCTGAAATGGCTGGGGAGATGCAGCTTCCCTGGTGCTCATGGCTTAGAGGCCAGAGATAGTGAGTCAAATGTGGGCAGGTAGAGGCGCCAGAGCAGAACACCTGACCACCAATGGGCTCCCTCCTGTCTGTGCCCTGGGGGTCCCAGGCCTTGTGCGGGACCCTCTGGGTCATGGGGGGCTGTAGCCCAGTTCCCAGGTCCTGGTCACTGAGGGTGACAGCCACGGGTCCAGAGCTCTGGGGTTGCTCTGCACAGTGGCAGCCAGGCCTGGTCACTCTCAAGTCTGTGGCCTCCTCTCACCCCACTGGCCAGGGAGGAGCAGGGAGCCCCAACTCTGGGCATTTGTGCAGAGCTCGGGCAGCACTGACCCTGGGCTCTGGCCTGAGCGCAGGACCATGGGTGAGGTGCTGCTGGGTTCCCTGCATCTCAGAGTGATGCTGCTAAGAGACGGGATGGGAGGGCTGATGGCAGCAGGGCTGCACCTGCCTGGCCCTGCCCGACTGTGGTCGCCGGGACCTGGTGACCTCCGCCAGCTTCACCTGAGACCACGTGCCCAGCTAACAGAGAAAAGCCACCTGTTCCCCTCGGTGTGCAGGGTGTGGTGGATGTGTGGAGGGATGAATGGGGAGGGTGCCCAGCCCAGCACAGGGTCCCTGGGCCCAGGGAGGGCACCTGCGCTTGTCCTCATCACCCGAGTACGCAGGAGCTCCGTCTTGCACACAGGCCACGCAGGCCACAGCTGCCTCCCACACCAGCCCTGGGCAGAAGCCTGGGACTCACCAGGCTGTGGGCGTCGGCATGAGGGGCCCCACTGGCTTTCTGCTGGGCCAGCTCCTCCACGTAGCTGTGGACGTCAGTGCCGAAGCAGTCGGCCTCGTAGAAGGCGCTGGGCCAGCCAGGCCTGCAGCTCTGGAACTCAGCCGGGCTTGGGCTCACGGCCGGGCCGCCTTCCTCAGGCCTGGCCAGCTGGGCCCCTGCCCCCGAGTCTGAGGCCCCACCGACTGGCTCCGGGCCCCCACTCTGTTGCAGGGCCTGTCCTGACTCGGGCTGCTGCCTCCTCTCTGCTCTTACTGACTTCTGAGGCCGAAATCCCACCTCGAAGTTACCCCGTGAGAGCTCGTCTGAGTCCACCTGGGGCAGTGATGGGGGTGGGCAGGGGCCTCGGCTGGTGCGGGCTGCGGCCGGCTTCTCCTTCCCTGGAGTGGGCAGGAGGCTTACAGGCTTGGGCAAGAGGCTGGTGAAGCTTTCGCCCAGCGCTCATGCTGGGTCAGGGCTTGAGGCCCCTGGGGGCAGCCAGGGGCCCCCTCATCTCTAGAGGCGTCCCAAAGGGTTGTCAGGGTCTGGGGCTGCCATCCTGCTGCCCAGGCCCCCAGGCCCCCAGGCCCCTTGGATCTCTCCCAATTTGGCTGCTCTTTGGGGTGGAGTCCACTGCGGAGACCTTTGGACTCTGAGGATAGATGGACAAGTGCCCGAGGTGCTGCCTGCAGTGGTTGGGAGGGTGGGCTGGGCACCTTCCTGGCCACCTGCTCTGACGGCCATCACACATGTGAGCATAGTCGCCAAGCCTGTTCCCTGCGGTTCTGTCCCACTGAGACCAGATTTTGGGGAATTACAAAGATGTCAGTTACCTGGTGTCCCTGGCTAAGAGTCTAGAATAGGCCTCTGTGTTTAAGTGGCACCTTCCCAGGAAAGATGCAAGGGCCCCCCTCATTCCCCCAACCTCTCACCTGACACCCCCGGTCACCAAGATGCTGGCTGGCCATCCAGGAGGCAGGAGGTGCCCCCAGCAGCCCCAGCCCCTCTGCTGGGGTGCCTGCTTGCTGCACCCCCCAAGCAGACCCCCCCCGGATAGAGGGTCTTTCTGTAATTGTCCAGCTGCACCCAGAGCGTTGAGGTGAACCTGAGCCCACGCCTCTCACCTGCTCTGCGCAGCGAGGGCCTTTTGCCTCCTGGTGAGCAGTCACTTGGAGCACAGGTCTCTTGGCCCGTGGGCTGTGGCCCGGCCTCTTCCAGAGCACTGCTGCCAGAACAGGGGGATCTGCAGGCGCCCGGCGCCCTTGGCCCCACCCCTGGGCCACAGCGTCTTCCCACGCTGCTTTCCAGCTCGGACCTCAGGCCCAAAGCATTGGGAAGTGGACAGGAGCCCGGCGGCCCTCCTGGGACACCACTGGGCGGACTGCCACCTGCCCTCGCTCCCTGCTGCGGGACAGTCCTCCTTGGGGTAATTAAGGGCCCTTGGCAGAGCTTTCCGGTTCATTCCTGAGGCCCCCAGACACCCCTCTCGATGCCACGAGATAGGAGGTGTGCACCTCACTGTGTCTGTGTGTGTCTGGAGCCCCGGGTGTGTGGGGCCTGAGACGCGAGCAGAGAACCATGTGGGGCAGTGAACATCACGAGGTGCCCTCACCGCTCCTGCAGAAAACACTCAGCCGCCCCCTGGCACCCGCCTTCTGACACCAGAAGGGGAGCTGTCTCCCAGCTCCTGTCCTCGTGGCGGGCGTGGGGGCAGGCGCTGTTCCCTGCGGGCATCCTCCCCCTGGGCTCCTGGTCACCGTGCCTCCTTGAGCTGGGCCCTGAGCAGGGAGCGGTGCCCCTGCCCCCACGACCCCAGAGCCCGCACTTCCTGCCAGGAGGAGCCGGTGCCGGAGGAGAGCTCTGGAAGGAGGGTGGGCTTCAGGCCCAACAGGGGCCCCAGGGGACGCCCGTGGCCAGGGGAACACAGCGGGCCTCTGGGTGGGACATGGCCATTGAGGGCCGGCCGGGGGGCAGGGCTGGGGGACGCTCACCTCTCAGAGGGTGACACCTTGCCGTTCACCACTTGGAAAAGATTCTGCAGCAGCTTCTCCCCCCAGTAGAGGTCACAGAACTTCTCTGATATGGCCCCACAGAAGGTGGCATAGGTTAGATCTCGCAAGGCATAAATATATTCCCCTAGTTTTGCAAAACAACAGGAGCAAGTCCCACACGTGCAGGTATTCATCGGGTTCCCTCATGCTTATTGGGGGTGGGGGGGCTGGTCTCAGGAGCTGGGGTGTGGGGAGGGTGGGCCCCTGAACCCGAGGCCTCACTGCCCGCTGACCCCGCTCTGCCCTGCCCCTCCTTGTGGAGGCCCCATGTCTCCTTCACGCTGACTGCCCACCTCCCCTGATCCTGGTGCTCCCTGGGGCCCCCACGGTACCCATGATCAGAGCCTCCAGCCCGTTGTCCAGGTAACCATCAAAGGCAAACTCCTCCTGGATGAGCCGCGTGGCCTCCTGCAGCGACGGGCAGGCCGACCTTGTCGACGGGGGCAAGGTGTCTGCACTGGAGGGGCAGAGCTTGCCGTCCACTGGCTGGGGCTGCTCAGGGTGACTGTTGGGGGCCTGGTCATCCTGCCCCCGGACAGGGGCAGCCCTGGGGCTGTCTGGACCAGCAGAGGCCAGGGAGGACCCTCGAGGGGCTGACAGGGCGCCCTCAGGCCCTTGGCCCTGGCCCTCGGGGGCTGTGCTCCTGGGTGGCTCGGCCGGGCGACTCAGGCCGTGGTGGGCTGCGCCGGGCCCTGGAGGGCGGGTTCCGGGGCCTCCTGCAGAGCCTCCAGGCGCGACCAGCTGGTCTGAGGCTTGCTCCGGGGCTGGCACCTCTGGAGGGCTGGCTGGGGCAAGGGGTGGCGGGGAGGGGCGCCCCTGGACCGAGTCTCTGGGCCCTGACTCTCTGAAGGGTTCTGGGCTGGGCGCCAGCTGCTCGGGTGTCCTCAGGCTGCTGGCCCCTCCGTGGGCCTCAAGGGGCTGCTTCCTGCTGCCCTCCCCGAGCAGCTGGCCTCTCCTCTCCTGGAGACCTGAGGATAGGGCCAGCATGTCCCTGCCAGTGGGAGAGAAGGAGGGACCCTCAGGAGGGGCACTGGTCCCCACCAGCTCCCAGGGTGGCAGGTCCTCACCTGGGGACACCTGCATCCGGCGTGAGGACAGTGGGCTTAAAGTGTGAGGCCTGGGAGGCGAGTGCTGCAGGCAGCAGCGCGGCCCCGTTGTGGCAGGAGGTGGGTCCCCGGAGGGCGAGGAGCCTGGTGTTGCTGACCCGCACAACGCCTGGGGACAAATGTGGGGGAGTGCGGGTTGGGGGCCGGCACACACACTCTCCAGAGAGACTGCCCCGTAAGACTGCGGTGGACCCCCAACCCAACACAGGGTGCAGGCCCTCCTCCGTGTCTCCAAGGGGACTTCACCGGAGGCCTGGGGGCCGAGCTGGGAGGGTGGGTGGCGGGTGCTGGGGCAGCTGGAGAGATGGCAGAGGCCAGAGGCTGCCGGCCCATGGAGGAGGGTCTTAGTGGCCCTGCAGGCTAGGTGGGTGCCCGCAACTTGACGTGGGGGCTCTGGAGGGTGCGGGGTGGGAGAACATAGTGCGTGGAGGGCTGTGTGGTCGGAGACTGGGGTCAGATGGCAGAGAGGATCAGAGTGGAGGGTCCAGACAGGGGCAGGAGCTGAACATCAGGCCAGTCAGGTGTAGCTCAGGGGCCCATGGGCAGGGCTGGCCGGTCCCTGCGGCCCACCTGTGCCAGGCCAGCTATCGGGTGCCACGCTGGGGCTCAGGTCTGCAGAGAAAGCACTTTGCAGATGGATGGTCTCCTCCTCCTGGAGAATCTGTGGCAGGAGGACATGGTGGCCCCAGTGGAACCCCAGAGGTGAGGGGCAGGTGCTGTCAGCGGCCCCCGTGCCCCAGCAGCTGGGGCCACATGCTGGCTCACAGGCTCTGGAACAGGGGCCTTCGGGGGCCCTCTGCCTCCCAGCTCAACAGGTTTCGGCAGGTTTCCAGGGCATGGGAAGATTATGGCACTGCTGAGACCCCAGTAGCCAGAACCCGACTCCTAAGCGTTGCTGGGGGGATGTGTCTGCATACGACCACTGGCCCTGATGCGGCCAGGCCTGGTCAGCATGACCGGGAAGCTGACAGGCATGTTTATAAGCAATGCTGGCTACCTGAGGGTCACTCTGTGGGATCCCAGGAATGCCCCTCCCCCTGTACTGTGTGAGAAGCACCGTGTGAGAAGCACCTACACCCACCTGGCAGTTCACAGAGACCCAGGGGGCTGCGGGAGGCAAAGCTAAGAAGAAGGTCATGTCGAAAGCTCTGTCTACCTGCTCCCCAAACTACATCCACAGTGAAACAAGGTCCTCGTCCCCAGGCTCCTGTTCGGAAGCCGCGGGCTCACCTTGCAGGTGGATGACCTCAGGTGAGCTAGAATCTCTCTGCTGTCCATGCCTCGCTGGAGGAGGTAAGTGTTGCATATCTGAAAGCAGGGACATAGGCCACACGTCCTGACACAGAGGCACGTGGCAGCTCGGGCACCTCTCCAGCGCTGCAGAGGAGTGCCACGCTGGACAGGGCCCGTCAGTGCGCGGCGGCAGGGAGGAGGGACTTGTCCGAGGGCGCCCCTTCTTGGGCACAGCTGCTGCCTTGGCGTTCCGTGCTTCTAGCAGCCGTCCTCAGCTGGGAATAGAAACTAAAGAGAATGGCCGCAGCCTCTCCCCAGGCCCCTGCCTCGCCGACAGGCACCTGCACGGTGCTGGGCCACGTGACCTTTCCAGCCTGTCCCTTAAAAACTACAAGAGAGGTGTGTTATTGAACAGCAGCAGAATTAGGGTCAGAATCAGTCACATACACACACAGCATGGACCCCAAGGCTGCACCCTAGAAAATGAGAAAACTTCTGTAAGTGATTACAGTTAACATGATTTGTCCCTGGCTGGCTGGAGCCCTTTATGGCCTGACAACCAGGCGGTGGCTGCCTGCAGGGTCAGGTCGGCTGTGGCTCTGCTGTGTGCCAGGGCCTTCAGCCAGATGCCTGCCCCCCCTGTGCCCCTGCAGGGGACATGCTGGCACCCTCATCAAGACTGGCGCTCAGTGGCCCGAAACGCAGCCTCCCAGGCACTGATGCTCTGCAAGCTCAGCCTGATATTTGGGGACAAAAATGTCACTGATGACAATGTTCTATTTTTCATCTAGGCTTTTGGTCAGTATTGAACAGAGGACAAAGGTTCTTCTTTTAAAGACACCAAGTAAGGGGCCTTAGATACCTACACCATCTGCACAGGCCCACAGCTGGCAAAAGCCATGGCTGAGCCCCTGGAAGAGAATGGTGCCTCCCCAGCCTGACCGGCCTAGCACGGCTGCTGGTGGCCAAAGTCCCAGGATGGGGAGTCCCTTGGGCCATCACCAGCAGAATTTACTGCGCATTCCAGCCAACACCTGGCAGGTGTGCTGACCTCCCTGTCTTAGGGGTGTACTAAGGGCTCAGGCCTGCATGTCCCTCTGCCCCTTTGAGATGTACGTGTGTGTCTCCCACAGCCCAGGAATTGTCCAGGGGCCTGTCCTGTCCCTCTGAGGTGTGGCCATCAGGAGGGATGGGCGCAGTGTCCCATGCCCAGGGCACTGGTCAGCAGTGCGCCTACATTGACTGGCCCTCAAAGGCCTCCACTCACCGGGCCCTCCTCTAGCCTGCCTGTCACCTGAGGGCATCTGGGATGGACGGAGCCCTGTCCTGTGCAGCAGGGCCTGGGCGGGGTCTCACCATTGCAGCTCCCATCCACCTGGTCCCGGCCTGGGGCACCTCGCTCGGCAGAGCAGGCCAGAGGCCCAGAGATGCAGCGCTTGCCCAGGCCACCCCAGGTCCCTGCCCCAAAGCTGTCCCTGCACCTGTCTGCACTTGTCCTCCCTGCTAGAAGGTCCCATGGCCTCCTGACCACTGAAGCAGCAGCAAGCCACAGGGCAGGTCCCCCTGGGAGGGGACCAGGATGCAGCCTGCTGGCCTCCCGCCCTCTCCTGCCCAGCCTGGAGGGAGCAGATGGGGACGGGAGCTGGGTGGACCCCACAGGAGGTGTGGGGATATGGGGCGTGGGGGACGCTCTGCTCCCTTCTGGCAGGGCCTGAGGCACGGGTCCGGGCTGGCCCCAGGACACCTTTCCTCCAGATGGGTGGGTGTGCTGGAGACGTGGGGGTGGCCGGGAGAGCAGACCTGAAGCCCCTGCCCTCCCTGCCCAGCATGGCCCTGCCTGGTTGCCCACTTGCCACACGGTTACCTTGATGACCTCAGCTGCAGACGGCCGCTCCTGGGCGCTGCATCTCGCCATGTCCAGCAGGAGGGCCTTGAGCCTGCGAGGCAGGGCCAGCTTGCGACCTTGGGGGATGGTGAACTTGGCTGCCATCCACAGGACCGCAGCCACACAGTACACGGAGGCCTGGGTGGAGGAGGAGATGCTGGCATACTCAGAGCTGCCCCCGCTCCAGGCACCCCCAAGGGCACCTGGGGCGCATGCCCACAGAACCACTGCTGTGGGAACCCCGCCAGGCACTTCCTCAGAGCCCGGAGGCCCCACTGCAGACCCTACATGCCGCGTCCCCAGGGGCATGGCCAGGGGGTCTGCATGTCTACAAGTGTCTGCGGGGCTCGAACACTCCAGAGGGAGCAGCTGGACCGTCCCACCTTGCAAACTCCTCAGGAATGTGGCAGCTGCAGCTCAGGGCGGAGGTAGGTCTGAGGCCAAGTGTGCTGTGCTGCTGAGCGGTAACGACAGGCTCTCTGCGCAAGAAAGCGTGCCTGTGCACACGCGGTTCGCTGCGAGTCTCACGGAGGTCAAGGATGCACAGCACAGTTTAGGAGGAAGGACGGGATGGTGCTCTTTATTAAAGTTTCATACAGTCAACTGATTCTCACTGGACGCTCTCACTGGCCCAGACCTGTGGCTCTGATGTGCCTGTTTCTGTCTGGTATTTTTGTTCATGTCAGTAAGCAGGACGGAAGTGAAAGGGGAGATGTGCACTGGGGCTTCGCTCGCTCCGGTGCGGCTCTGCTGAACCAGATCACAGCGGCAGGACACAGTGGCCCGCAGCCACGGCCGCGCACACTGGTGGGTCAACTGCGTTTCTGACGTTTCCTCCATTAGGTGCAGACAATGGGCCAACATAAACCAAGCCCTGGGTTTAGCATTTGCTGTCTCTGCGGTGTGAACGCTGCCACATGGCCGACGTCAGGCTGCAAGGAGGTGCAGCGGACAGGGACGGGGAGGAGAGCGGGGAGACAACTGTACTTTCACACGCAGCCCTTAGACACACAGAGGCCTCATGTTCCTGCCCAGCTTCCCACAGCAGGAAATCCTACAAGGCTGGGCCAGCGCCACAGCCAGGACGCGCATGCTGACGTGGCGGAGATGCAGGTTCTGGCCCCAGCAAGCCTCCTGTTCCCTTGTAACCCTTCCACTGCAACCCCTGGCAACTCTAATCTGTTCTTCACTTCTGCAATTTTGTGGTTTCCTGTCCAGGGAATTGATTGGCTTTTTCCCTCAGCCTGACCGTCTGCAGGTCCATCCAGGGTGTTGCCTTATCAGCGCCCTGTTCCTCTTCCTGCTGAGCACCTGCGGTATGGGTGACCCCAGCTTGTCTGGCTGCTGAAGGACACCCGGTTTGTTTCCGGCTTGGGGCTGTGGTGAATGAAGCTGCTATAAACGTTCACGTGCAGGATTCTGAGTTTCATTTCTCTAGGATAAGTATTGGGACTGCAGTGTCTGGTTGTATGGTAGTTTTATAAGAAGCCACCAAACTGCATAACAAAGGGCCGAGTCACTCCGCCCTCCCACCGGCAGTGAGCCGAGCCCCTGGTGTCCTGCATCCTCACCAGCACTTGGTGCCAGTGTTCTGCATTTTAGCCACTCTAATGAGTGTGCAGTGGGGTCTCCTGGCTTTAATTTGCATTTCCCAAATACCACAGGATGTCGATCATCTTCCGTAGCTCACAAGCCCATATGACACGTCCTGTGGGGGTGTCTGTTAGGATCTTCTGCCCACTGTTACCTGGGTTGATTGCTTTCTTACCTTACTGTTGACTTTTAAGAGTTCTTTCTATACTTGAGATACAAGCCCTTTATCAGATGTGTGTTTTGAAGGTATTCAAATACCTATTTCATATTGGGTGAGTTATGGTAGTTTGTTTTTTTGAAGAATTGGTCCATTTCATCAAAGTTGTTGAGTTTGTGTGTGTAGATTGTTTGTAGAATTCCATTATTCCTTTGATGTCTGCAGAGTCTGTAGGGGTATCCTGCATCATGCCTGATATTGGTAATTTGTGTCTTCTCTTTTTTGCTTTATCAGTTTTGCTAGAAGTTTGTTAATTTTATTGGTCTTTTCCAAGACCAAGAACCGGCTCTTCATTTAATTGGTTTTCTCTATTATTTCTATTTTCATTGACTTCTGCTCTCATCTTCACTATTTCCTTCCTTCTGCTTTGGATTTTTTTTGCCCTTCTTTTTTTAGATTCTTGAGGTAGAACTTAGATATTGACTTGATATGTTACCTCTTTTCTAACATACACATTCAGTGCTATGAATTTTCCTCTTGGCCTCGCATTGGCTGTGTCCCACAGTGTCAATGCTGGCATCTACTGATTCTCTTTTTTCATTTGGTTTGAGATCTTCCTGGGTCTTGGTATGGCAAGTGATTTTTTTGACTGAAACCTGGACACTTTCATGTTATAAGACCTTCTGTTTCCTCCAGCTTTCTCTTGCACCATGCTGGCAAGAAGGAACCATGTCATTATTGCCGGTGGGGCCCAAAGTCCAGGTTCCCCACTGGCCCCAGTGGACACCAAGGAGGGGGCTCCAACTCATTGCTGGGCAGGTGTGGGAGTTTCAGCTTCTTGCTGGACCTCTACTGACAGCCTCTCGCTGGTGGTGGGGGTGGAGGGGCGTAAGAGTGCTCCTCACTGCCCCCTGCCTGCCTCCTCTGACACCATGGTGGGGGCAGGGTGGGGAGCCTTCCTGCTGCTGGGGGATGGTGGGAGCCCCAGTTGTCCAGGAGGCTGCCTCTGACACTGCCCCACCTGGGAGGGGCATTTGTTATTGGTGGGTGGGGTGGTGTCCAGGCTTCCCACGTGCGCTTGCTGACCTCATGGAAAGGGTCCTTGCTGTGGGCTGATGGGGACGCTCAGCCTTCTCTGACACCACATGTGGGGTCTTTGCAGGCCTTCTTTCAAGCTGGCTCGGGAGCGCAGGCTTCGGCTTCTGTCTGTGTCGACCGGCATTTCCCAGTTGCAGCTTCTTCAGTCTCCATGTATGGGGCAGAAAGAAAGTGTGTTCCCTGGGCCAAGGCCCCCGGTCAGGCTGCCCTCTGCCCTCTGCACAGAAGTCACCCCACGCCTGTCTTGGGAATGGTGTGAGGGGTTTCTAGATGTCCTTAGAGGAGCAGAGAAGTTGCATTTCCCCCACCTTCTCAGAAGCACTTCTACCTTGGTTTTGAATAGAATTTACTTAATTGTAAGTGTGTACATTTTAATTTTTAGTAAGTGCCTTGTAACTATTCCTGGAAATTTAGCCATGGGCTCTCCTGAGCCAGGACGTGCTTCCTGGAGCTGTCTACGCCGAAGTCCTCTTTGGATGACATCACCAGAGCCGACCTCATCACCCGTGAGGGGTGCGCCTGCCAGGTGGGTGCAGCCCAGGCCAGCTGATCTGGGGCCCTGGGCACGGACGCTGCCTTCGGGGCCTTCCTGACTCCCCCTGAATCATGACGTCTGCTCATGCCTCTCCCCCACCCCTCCGGTGCTCTGGACAGAAGGGGGTGGGCAGCACTGAGGGTGGGGGCAGGGGGCTGGGGAAGGGGTGAGGAAGGGTCTGGGAAGGGTCGGGGGCCCCAGTCACCTTTTCAGTGACCAGCCTTTGCTCTGCCGCCTCAGGAGCCAGGAAGAAGGAGTTGCAGACTCCTAAGAGAGAAGAACCTGGCTGAGCTCCTTCCTGCCTCACTGTGGGCGCTGGAGGCTGGCCCGGGTGACCCCGCATACGCACCATTGGCTGGAGGTGGCCCGAAGATCACAGCTCCGTCCTCGGCCACCAGCACTGAGTCCAGACAAAGGTAGGCTGCAGCGGAAGGGGGGCCAGGGCACCACACTCGCTGCGTGGACGTTGCTCTAGGGCGGGCCACCCTGTGGCCCCGGGCCACCAGGGGCTGCCCAGACAGCAGGCCCACTGGGCACAGCCCACTGGCTCAGTCTCCACCCCTCCCCAGAGGCCCAGGCAGGCTGCCAGGTGGACAGGCACGGGGAGCAGCCCTGAGCCAGCCTCCCACCCCCTAGGGCTGCCACTACAGCTGGAGAGGGACTGTAGGTGAGGGAAGGAGAGGGTGGGGAGCACCAGCCCACCGCCCAGCACTGCCCTGGGGAGGGGTCCTGGAGGGGGCTGGGGGCCGTGACCACAGGCTCCGGGCAGCCAGGCGGCACTCCTCCTCATTGGCCCTCTGTGGCGCCTTCCTCCTGGCACCCTCCCCATGGCACCCTACTGCTAGAGGGGCTATAGACCCGTCTAACCATCGGGCAACGTTGGGGTTTGGGGTCCACGACAGAGTAATGTCCCAGGTCCCTCAGCCAATTGCCACCTCCTCGGGACAGTGCGGCCCTGTTGAGGACTGTGGGCCAGCCACGCAGCCCCTGCCCTCCTTACAGCAGGGCCGCCTGCTCTAAAGCCTACATTTCAAGCACCTGCCCCCTGCTGCTCCCCAGGCCTCAAGTCCCTGGGACCGAAGCTCAGCACTCCCAGGGCCCCAGCTCAGCACGGACACTTCCACCCAGCCCCAGCACAGCCGGTGGAGGCCACGTGGCCCCTCGGCGCCGGCTCGGAAGGGTCACCTGGGTGCTGGCTGTGCTTGCGCAGAGAGCTGAGGCAGGCATGGGACAGAGCCCACAGCTCGTACTCCTTGAAGGGCCGACCCAGCTTGGACAGGAGGTCCTGCAGGGAGATGCCCTGGGGAAGGAGCCGTGGGTCAGTCACAGGGGCAGGCGGGCTCCACGCACGTCTCAGGAGGGATTTACAGCGATGGCGATGGTGAGGACCCCTGTAGGCACTAGCACATTCCCGGCCAAGTGGCTGGGCAGCATTGCATGTCCAGCAGCAGGTGTGGGGCCTGTGAGGCTTGGGGACCCAGTGCATAGCCACTCGGATGTGATGCGGTGCAGCTGCGGGAGTGGCAGGGAGGCTCCTCAAAGAGTTTAACAGAATTACCATGCAAGACAGCGATTCCACTCTGGTTGTGCATCCAAAACACTAAAAGCAGGGGCTCAAGTTGGTATCTGCACACCCACGCTTGCAACAGCATTATCCAAAAGGCTTGCGTGGGGACGACCCCAGTGTCCATTGGTGGGCCCTGGACAAACACGAGGTGGCCCGCCCACACACTGCCACTCTGACGCCGGCTGAAGCGTGGACAAGCCCACATAGGTGGGCCACCGGCCCCCTGATGGCTTTGCCCTGAGGAGCTCACAGGGACAGAGTTCAGGGAGTGACTTGCTGGGAGCCAAGTGGGACAGCAGGCTCACCAGTCTTGGCCCAGGACCGACAGCTGCCATCTGCTCAGCGCTGGTGGTCATGCGGAACACACCCCAGACCTCCCAGAGCACCGGTCCTAACAGAGTCCTCTGTCCCTTACAGCTGATGGGGGCACTGCACCAAGTCCAGGACACCCTGTCCTGGCAGCTGCACAAAATCCCAGCATTGATGAGGACCTTTCCTGGGGCTTTCTCATCTGAAGGTTGACAGGTGAACCACTTCAGCCCAGCATTAGCTTCTGTCTTTTAGAACAATCAGAAGAGGACTCCGCTGCAGCTGCCCTGCACCAGCACTGGGGAGGCAGAGCCCAGAACTGGCCTGCTGGAGCCACTGACCCCAAGGCACCATGTGCCTCGTTCAGTGGGTATGGGGGGCAGGGTGGTGGTGGGGCCTGGGTTGGGTGGGGGCTGGGGTTGGGGTGCTCTTTGGGACAATGGTCCACTTCCAAGGAGGCTGAGGGGAGGGGCTCTAACCTGGGGGTCACGCCTGGGGTGACAGCAAGCTCTGCCCCCACAAACTATTCACAACTTCCTTGCAAACAGGGCAGCTTGCTTAAAACTTGCAAATCATTAAGCAGGTGTGAAGGCTGAGGCTGCCTTCCTTGTAGTAAATGACCAGCGTTAAACAAGAATTTGAGCCTTCAGGCCCGTGTGTGGGTGCAGGCCCGCCCCCCTCCCCCAACTCACGGGCACTCACCTGCTCTGTGGCTGTGTTCTCCAGCTCCCCAGCTCCCTCTGGGATCCCCTTGTCAGCCCTGGGGATCCTGGGGTCTGCGTTTTGAGGGGCCTCAGAAGGGAGCGGGGGGCTTTCCTTGGCAGGGCCCTGGCCTGACGCCCCCGCTCCCCGGTCTTCGCTGTGGCTCGTGCCTCTGGCCCCGGCCTGCTGAGGCTTAGGCTGCAGCTCCAGCCTCGGTCCGGCCTTGGGCTGTGCCTTGAAGCTGCAGAGGCATTCTGTCCCCTCCGGAAGTTCCTTCCTGGGGTCTGGAGGGGTGGGTTTGGGTGCAGGCTGCTGGCTTTTCGTGCTGGCCAGCTTGAGGCAGAGCGCTCTGGTCTCGGGGTCCTCAGGCGGGAGCCTGGGGAAGGTCTGCACTTTCCTCAGGCGGCCCCCCTCCAGGAAGCCTCTGTCCGGGTCGCCTGGGGGGCGCTGTGCGTCCAGGGTGCTTTCTCTATTTTCCATGGGGGCTGACAGAAGAGCCCTGGGGGCTGGGGCTGGGGGGTGCTCCAGGGTGGGCGGGAACTCTGGGCCAATGGCGCGGGCACCGGGCTGCCTCTTGGGGCCCCCGCTTCTTGGAGCAAGGCTCCCCCTCCATGTGTTCTCGCTGACCTCTGGGTAGAAGAAGGCATGGTTACTGAGGGCTGCGAGCCCAGGCAGGGGCTGTCCTGCCCGTGCCACCCCTGAACCCCACTCCTGCAGAGCCCCGGCCCTCCACCCACCAGCAAAGACCCCGAGCACAGGGCCTCCCAGGAGCCCAGCCCTCGGGACCGGCCCAGAAACCCCCCACTGCCTCCTCAGTGGCACGCTGCAGCCAGCCTCAGCTCCCCACGGGGGCTTCCTAAGCCCAGCGAATGCTCTCCACACGGCCCCCACCGCGACGTCTAGCACAGCGATGCGTGCCGTTCTCCAGAGCAGATGGAATCTGGCTGCAGTCCACCCCGTCCCGGCACAGTCTTCCACACACGTGTCCCTATGTGAGCGGCTCTGGAGACCCAGGGCCCCTCCTGCGGTGGCCCTCCGCTTTAGCACCCGCCTGTTAGCTGTTAGGGCCGTGGTGGTCGCCTGGGGCTGTGGCTTCACAAACATTGACTTGTGGGAGGTGGGGGCATGCTGGGTGGGAGGGCTTCTCTGCTGCCTCCTCTGGGGGCCTTGTTGCCGGCACAGCGCAGAGCAGTTGCCAGAGTCCCACGTGAGCATGAAAACCCCAGACTGTCCCCAACGGTGGGCATGGCGGGCCTACCAGACGCTGCGAGGTGATGGCAAATGAAAATGAAGTGCAGACAAGCCTGTGAAGGGCTCAGAGACTAAGCAATGACTGTCCCCATCAGCCACTTCCCAGCGTGACCTTGAGTGTCACCTCCAACTGCGCAAGCATCTGCCAGACTCACACTGTCAGTTTGTGTGCACGTCTGCATATGTGTTTGCATGCATGTGGGACAGCGTGTCCATGGTGTGTGTGCATCTGTGTTTTTATGTGAGTGTGCACGTGTGTAGTCGAAGTAGGTGTGTATGAGTTCACACATGCATGTTCATGTGTGTGTGAAGGAGGATGTGTGTACATGTGGGGCACACATGTGATCACATCTCTGTGCATGTGCATGCAGTGTGAGTACACTGCCATGAGCGTGTGTGATCTGCGTTAACACTGTGCACACTTATGTGTGCATGTGCAGTCCATATGTGTATGCCTGTATGTGCAGGCCTGCACATACGTGTGCACATGCTTACCCTGAAGCGCTCCGAAGGACTCGATGGAGAGCACCCGCCTCCCGACGGCTGAGAGGCTCCGGCACAGATGGCAGGATGTGAGCCGTGTCTTCTCTTCGCACAGTGCGATGATGCTCTGCAGACGCACGTATGTGCAGCTCAGACATGGGAGCTGTCCGTGGAGGCAGCCCTGCCCTGCGAGAGCCCCCCACTCTCCCACTGTGTCTATTTTCTGGTGTAAAAAGTGGTGCATCCTGGGGTTACAGAAAACCAGGAGATTCTGTTTGCCCCATGAGTTACAAGCTAAACGTCTTCATAACAAAAACATATAATAAAAAAGTCAATTTTTTACTTAAACAAAATGCAATGTCACCAAATCATAGATGAGTGGCAGTGTGATGGAGATGGTGGTGGTGGGGCAGGAGGGCCCTGCGTGTGTGCTGGGTGTGTGCGTGTGCACACAAGCATTAGCTGAGGCGAGGGGTGAGTGTACCTCGAGGTCGGGACGGTCCCCAGGGTCCTCTGCCTGCATCTGGCCCAGCAGCACCTCCAGGTCTCGGCTCAGCCTGGGCTCCTGCTCTGGCTCAGCCACATACTCGAGGGCCGCCTTCAGCGTGGCCCCCAGGGAGTAGATGTGAGCCTGCAGCACCAAAGAGCCCATTAGTGCCACAGAGCACGGCTTCGGATGGGATGCACCCATCCCCACAGTCACTGCTCCTCTGGCCAGGAACCTGCATTGTTGGGGACCACACCACACAAGAACATGAAGGTGGCACCTTCCCCACCACAGAGAGTCTCCCGGCACCAATGCAGCTGCCCCACTCCTGTCTGTGTCTGTGCTGGCCCTTGCCGCTCACTCAGCCCTGCATCTGGGCATGCGGACACCTGGAGCCCCTCTCCCAAAGGCCGCCGCGCCTCCAAGGGCAGGGCCTTTTCTTCTGTGGTGTGCTCTTCTGAAACTGGATTTGAGCAGGAGGAAAGGCGGGTTTTCCAATCCACACACGTTGGGAACGTGGGCTCCTCACATCGTGCATGCCGGGGCGGGCCATATCCGAGGCCGTGGCCCTGGCCTGGGGGCTGGCAAGGGCCACTGTTGCTCCCCGTGGCTGGGCGTCGGCTGACCTCACTGCCTTCTGCCTCATCTCACAACAGTGTTGCTGGGACCTTATCATCTCCACTTTACTGACGGGGAGCTGAACCCAGAGAGGCTCAGGACCCTGCCCAGGGCCACCCAGCCAGGCTGGGAGGAGACCCCCAAGAGGCAGGTCACACAGCTCCTGGCCCCGAGCACCTTCCCGGGCGAGTCCCCTGCTCCAGACCCTTGCTGCCCAAGGTGGGCAGGAGTTGTCGGTCACCCGGCTGAAATGCCCTGCTCCCAACCTGCCAGGGTCTCAGGTGCTGGACACGCAGCGGTCTGTCCCCTCTGTGCTTACCCTCACCACTCAGGGCGTTTCCCATGTTTTGTAACAGATGCTTCAGTGGACATCCTTGAGCGGAGGCCATTATGCATCTGTGTAACGCTCATGAGGCCCAGTCCCAGCAAGTGGGGTTTCCGGGTTGCACCCACTTACAGTTTTGACAGCTGCTGACAGACTTCCCTCCTCCGTGACTGGAGGACTTAGGCCTGCCTGGCTGTGCGTGTGAGTCCGTGTTGCCCCCACCCCCACGCCTGCCGCCTCTGCAGCTTTACCAGTCTCTTAGGGGAAATGTGTCTCCTGGTAATTTGCATTTCTGTAATTATGAATGAGATGGAGAATCTGTTCATCTTCATCCGCTGTTTTAATTTTTCCTCTTTATGCCCATTCATGGACTTAGCTAATTTCTCCACTGAGCTGTCACCTGTTTGGGGTTCACTCTTGGCGCATCAGGGGGTTGACCCTGACCTGTGTGTCACACACATGTCCTCTCCGTCTGTCACTTACTCTGTTAACTCTGTTCATGTGTCTTTTGACATTCAAAGAGTATGATTTTAATTTATGAAACTGGATCATTTTTTTCTTTAGCAGCTTCTTTGGAGGCCCTCCCTCCCCGAAGACGGATAAAAACAGCCTTCTTCTTTGTCCAATACCTTTGTAATTTTTAAATGTATAGCTCTGACCCGGCTGAAATCTGCCTGTGTGCTGACCCACTGTAGCCATCCGGGCTTGTCTCCTTCTGAGGAAGGCGGATGCCGGCAGCACCGAAGAAGGTGCCACCCTCTGCTGGCTGAACTGCACCTGTACTGCCGTGCCCTCCCTGGGGTCCAGGTGCTGGCCGCCCCTTCTCCCCTTGCACTGCTCTGTGTGTCTTACCGTCTGCCTGGAAGATGCCATTTTAGTTACAGTAGCTTCAGCATGTATTTTCTCTCCCAAGAACAAGTTGCTCTTCATTTTTTTTCAAAAAGTCTGATTACTTTCACATTTCTTAGGTTTTAAAAAGCAAACATAAGTTCCCCCATTCCCATTCAAAAAACAAGCCAAAAAGTGGTTAGGATTTTATTGCAGAATTTGGGAAGGACCCATGTCTTACAAAATAAAATACTTAGGATGTCAACAAGATGGCTGCATAAGAGGACCTAGATTCTATCCTCCCTCAACAGTTTGGCATCCATCCATGGACGAAAGCAGGAGCTGTAAGATCCAGCACCTTGCAATAGGGGGCTTTGCAGAAGTCTCCCCCCTCTGTGTGTCAGGTAGTGGGCAGACAGACCTCAGGCCTGGCTGTGGATCCTCTAGCTGAACTAACTAGGAAAAAAGAGAGGACTCGAATGAATGAAATCAGAAATAAAAGCAGGGATATTACAACTGATATCACAGAAATACAAAGGATCATAAGAGACTACTATGTGCAATTATATGCCAACAAATTGGATAATCTAGAAAAAAATGGATAAATTCCTAGAAATATACAACCTACCAACACTGAATCATGAAGAAATAGATAATCTGAACATACTTTTAGCAGTAAGGAGATTGAATCAGTAATAATAAAGCTTCCAAAAAATAAAAACTGAGGACTAGGTGGTTTACCTGGTGAATTCTACCAAATATTTAAGAATTAATACCAATCTTTCTCAAATTCTTCCAAAAAACTGAAGAGAAGGGAACAACTCCAAACGAATTTTACAAGGCCAACATTACCCCGATACCAAAGCCAGGTAAGGATACTATAAGAAAAGAAAATCATAGAGTAGTATTCTTGATGAATAAAGATATAAAAATCTCAACAAAATATTAACAAACCAAATTCAAGAGTACATTAAAAGGACCATACACTATGGTCAAATGCGATTTATCCCTAGGATGCAAGGATGGTTTAACACATCAATAAATGTGAGCCACCACATTAATACAATGAAAGATAAAAATTACATGATCATCTCAATAGACACAGAAAAAGCACTTGATAAAATACATCTTTTCATGATAAAAACTCAACAAATTGGGTATGAAAGGAACATACCTCAACATAATAAAGGCTGTATATGACAAGCCCATGGCTAACACTGTACTCAGTGGTGAAAGGTTCAAAGCTCTTCTTCTAAGGTCAGGAACAAGACAAGACTGCCCATTGTCACTGCTCCTACTCAACACAGTACCAGAAGTCAGCCACAGCAATTAGGCAAGAAAAAGAAATAAAAGGCATCCAAACTGGAAGGGAAGAAGTAAAATAGTTTCTATTTGCAGATGATATAATCTTATTTATAGAAAATACTAGATCCACCAAAAAATCTGTTAGAACTAATCATTGAATTCAGTAAAATTTCAGGATACAAAAATCAGCATACAGGAATCAGTTGCATTTCTATACATTAACAATGAAGTAGCTGAAAAAGAAATGAAAACAATCCCATTCACCATAACATAAAAAACAATAAAATAATTAGGAATAAATTTAACCAAGAAAGGAGCTGAATGACCTATACACTGAAAAGTACAAGATTTTGATGAAAGAAATTGAAGACACAAATAAATGGAATGATATCCCATGTTCATAGTTCAGAATAATTAATATTGTTAAAAGTCCATATTACCCAAAGCCTTCTGTAGACTAAATACAATTTCTATCAAAATTACTGAGGCATTAGGCACAGAAGTGGGAAAAAACAACCCTAAAATTCATATGTAACCACCAAACACCCCAAATAGTCAAAGTAATCTTGAGAAAGAAGAATAAAGCTGGAGGCATCATATGTCCTGATTTCAAACTATACTACAAAGCTACAATAATCAAAATAATATGGTACTGGCACAGAAACAGACACATGAGTCCATGGAAAGGCTAGAACCCAGAAACAAACCCCTGCATGTACTAATATTTGATGAGGGAGCCAATAATACTCAATGGGAAAAGGACAGTTTCCTTAATAAACAGTGCTGGGAAAACTGGACAGTCACATGCAGAAGAAAGAAACTGGACCCCTATCTTACACCATTCACAAAAATTAACTTGAAATGGAGTAACAACTTAAGCATAAACCCCAAACCATAAAAATCCTAGATGAAAACAAAAGGGAAAATTGCCCTTTGACATTGATCTAGGCGATGATGATTGGCTATGACACCAAAAGCATACGCAAAAGAAAAAACAAGTAAGTGGAACTACATAAACCTAAAAAGCTTCTGCTCAGTGAAACAGTTTAAAAAATGAAAAGACAACCTACAGAATGGGAGAAATTATTTGCAAACTATCTCATAAGGGGTTAATATCCAAAATATATAAGGAACTCAATAGCAAAAAAACTAATCTGATTAAAAAATGGGCAGAGAAACTGAACAGACATTTTTTCAAAGAAGACATACATACAGACAATAAATAGTACATGAAAAGATGTTCAACACCATTGGGAGATGCACATCAAAACCATAATGCCATACACCTCACACCTGTCAAAACAGCTGTTCTAAAAAAGACAAGGGACAACAAGTGCTGGCAAAGATGTGGAGAAAGGGAACCTCATGCACTGTTGGTGGGGGTGTAAACTGGTACAGCCACTGTGGAGTGCAGTGTGGGGGTTCCTCAGAAAATTAAAAATGTTGACTACCATGTGATCAGGAATCCCACGTCTGGGTATGAATCTGAAGGAGGCGAAATCAGGATCTCAGAGAGACACCTGCACCTCACTGCAGCCTGATTCACAGATGTCAAGATGTGGAAACAACCAGGTGCTGTTGATGGATGAATGGATATGAAACGTGGAAGAGAGGTACATCGGAACACTATTCAGCCACATGAAAGAAGGATGGTGCTGAAGGCATTATGCTGATTGGCATGAGCCAGAGAAAGACAAATACTGTGATCTCACTTATATGTGGACTCTAAAAAAGCTGAACTCACAGAATCACAGAGTAGAATGGAGGTTACCAGGGGCTGGGGCGAGGAAATGGGGAAACGTTAGTCAAAGGGCTTTTGGTTACAAGATGAGTAAGTTCTTGACATCTGATACACACCACGGTGACTGCAGTTAACAATATTGTATTATGTACTTGAAAGCTGCTCTGGGAGTAGATCTTAAATGTTCTCGCAACCAAAAAGAAACGGTAATTATGTGAAGGAGGTGTTGACTAACCCTACTTGTAGTAGAAATCATTTTGCAAGGTATAAGTTTATCAAATCATTTGATTGTATGCCTTAAACTTACACAACAGTATATGTCTTAAAAAGCTGGAAAAATATACTTAGGTGTAGGGACAGGGTCTGTCCCTAATTTTCTCATGTCTTGTTTTCTCATCTTTAGAAAAATGGTTCACTGTGTTTCCAATCCCTCCTGCTGTATTTACTCCTAGAATTTCTGTAACTGTTGTGCTATTATAAATAGAACATTTTCCATTTCATCTCCAGCTGGCAGTTACTAACACAAAGGAAACCAATTTATTTTGGGAGATGTATTTGTTTTCTGCTGGCCTCTGAAGTTTCTTATTCTGTCATTTCCACTGAAGCCTCTAGAGTTCAGGCCCACAGACTCGTCATCCACAGACAATGCCACCCCGTGCCTGCTGCTCACACTGCCCCACGGCGCCCTCCTGCCTGCTCCAGCCCCCGGGGACACGGTGCACCCACACTGACGGCCCCTGAATCTGCAGCCTCTGCTGCTGTCCCACCTTTCACAGAAGACACTGCAGCCCCCAGCCCTGGTCCCCATGCAGAGGGCAGCCTGCTCCCCCTCACACACTGACCACCCCAGGTGCCCTTCCTGCATCCCCACACAGCCTACATCCAGAGCTTCCTTAAGTTAAACACTTAGGACAGACACTTAAGTCAAACTGCTGCACAGACTCAGGGCAGACACCTTGTTTTGGGGGCCCTGCTGGGTGCTGATGCTTGGGATGGAAGGAAAGGAAAGCTGTGAGACCACACCTGCAGGACCCACTAAGGCTCTGAGGCGTGAGTGCTGTAATGAGGTCCCCAGAAAATCATGGCTGTGAGAATAAAACCTGGTGGGGTGCCACACCAGCAAGGCAGGGTGTCTTCTCTCCACTCCCTGCTTCCCTTCAGACACACTGGCATCCATCTATCCAATCATCCATCTGTCCATCCCTCCACCCACCCACCATCCATATGTCCGTTCATCCATCTTTCCATCCATCTGTCCATCTGTCCATCCACCATGACATTCTTTGACCACAGCTTGATTCAGTTAAAAGTTAAAATTGAAAGTTTTGTGTATTTGGAAATGGACAAACATTGTGCAGGATGAATGTTCAGGGTACCGCGTGGCATAGATCCTGGCCTGCCCAGGGAGCTGGCCCCCCAAGGGGCGCCCCTCAGGCCAGGAGAGCCTGTAGCTGTATGTCTATGATGTCAGAAACATGGATAAAAATGGATACAATTTAGAAATATACAGTTTACCAAAAAAGCTGGCTCAAGGAGAAATACAAAACAGATTAATCCTTTAGCTACTAAAAATTGAGCTGCAATTACAATTGTTCCCTCAAAGGAAACAGATGGCTTCCTAAGTGAGTCTGGCCAGGCCATCAAGGAACAGCGCTGCCTGTGCTCACATGAGCAGAGCAGGGCACAGAGGGGAGGCGCCGACACAGGATTGGGACAAGCCCCATGGTGGGCACCCGAAAGAACAAGGCTGCTGGAATCCACCAGGCTTTTGTGGGAAATACATGGAAGTGCGGACACGGTGGTGTATGAAGAGTGCAAGACACTTGGCCAGCTTAGGTTTTTCTTAGTAAGAAAGGATGATTAAATATTAGAAAAAATGTATGTAAGGATTAACATTTTAATGATCATTCCAAAGAATGCAGGAGCATTTCATAAAAAACAATGTGCATTCACGATGGAAGGCTCACTGGCACAGAGGGGACATCATGCAGCTATAGCCAACGACGTCCCGGAGGGCAAAGGGCAGAGAACGTCCCCTTCAGGTCGGGGGAGCCACCGTGTCCCCTGGAGACAGGCCGGCCCACATGCCACTCCAGCGGGCGTCTCACTGCCCCTGGCTGACACTCAGCAAGCTGACGGAGGGCACTGCTGCCCTTCGCTGGTGATGTGATCAGTTAAACAGAAAGACTGAAAGAACCTATAAGCTACTAGAAATAATGAAAGAATTTAGGGAGATGGCTGGATATAAGATCGAGACAGTAAAGTGCGTGGCACTTCTGTCAGCTGGCGACGGGCAGGGAAACGCAGTCATCACCAGGACCATCGAGTCAGAGGAGATGCAGAAAACACAGAATTCTGGAGGACGAGCTAACGAAGGACATCCCAGAGTCCTGCGGCAGAAATTCAAGTGTGAATCAATCTATGAACAGCAGACACTGTAGATGTGACCTATGTGGACAGAACCTCAGGACTCAGTCACTTCTAGGCGTGTAGAGGGGTCCCAAGAATCAGACATCAAATAAGACCCAGGTAAATGAAGAGTATAAAGAATTTATAGAGAAGACCATATATTACAAAGATGTGAATTCTCCCAAATCGATCTATAGATTTGGTGCCATTCCAGTCGAAATGCCAACTGAGCATCCCGTGGAATTGATGAACTAATTCTGAAATTGATGTGGAAGAATAAAGGGCTGAGAGCAGTCAGAACTCTTCTGAAAAGGAGCGGAGCCGGCGCTCTCCCTGACGAGAAGGGGGGGCCTGTGCCCCATGCGGCTCAGCGCAGGGGTGGGCGGACCTCCCGGGCACCGGGTGTGCCAGGGAGCAGGCCTGTCTGCAGCCGTGGCACATGGCACAGGGTCTGTGCACCTGACTAGCTGGTAACTGAGCTGGAAAAAGTGGCTATCGGTGTGGAAAAGGTGAGATTGGATCCTCACCTCACACTATAGGAAAGATCAGCTTCCCAGATGAAATGTGAAGAACAAAGCCTTCCAAGTCGCGGTAGAAGGTTCAGCGAATGTGCCGAAGGGGGTCTCGTAAGGCACAGAATCGCTAAGGGGAAGGCCAGCTCTGCACCCTGGGCCGTGTTAGCCCCAGAAGACGGTCTCATCAGAGGACGGCCTCGCGCAGCTTTTCTCGCGGTGTGTCCCAGGGCGGGCACGATCCTCTCGGGGGCTGTGGGGTGTCCCTCCTGGCACAGCACTCTGGCAGGCACACGGGGCAGACCCCAGCAGCCTCATGTGACAGCCGAACAAAAGCTGCCCAGGAAGCCTGGCATCCCCGCGGAGCCACCTGTTAGACTCACAAATATGTGGCACACTGCCATTACCGCTGCTTTTTGGGGAAAATACTGTATTTCATGAAAATGTTATGTGTGCTAACATGCACTGGATTTATTGTTTTAGACGAACTGACGGGCAAATATCTTACACACGTCTTGTTTTCAATCTATGAACAGCAGACACTGTAGATGTGACCTATGTGGACAGAACCTCAGCACTCAGTCACTTCTAGGTGTGTAGAGGGGTCCCAAGAATCAGAAAGTTCGAGAACCACGGCCTTAAAGAAAGTGTGGACCCACCCGAGGCAGATGGACACGGGGTCTGCACTGGGGCATGGCCTCAGCCCCGCTCCCACTGGCAGGTGCTCAGGGAGCCCTGGGGCTGAGCAGGGGCCTCTCGGAGGCTGTGTGGTGTCTGGGGAGAGCTGGCGTGCGGCCGTGCGTGCTGGTGAATGATTCTCTCTGGAGCACAGCAGCCACCCATCTGCTGATCCCCTTGGAGAGACCACAGTTCCCTGCCAGCCAACACTGGTAACTTCAAGCACATTTAATGTGTTAAATATAGTAAATTCACACTCTGGAAAACATGTTCTACAACTGTAATGACAGGCGCCTCTGAACTCCAAGCTGGAGCTCGAGCCACCCCACGGGGACCCCGAGTTGGCCACAGGGGACTGTGCCCTACAGGCAGCCCCTGTGGGGGCACCTTGTGCTGGGCAGTGGCTGCTCTGCCCCCAGCCCATGACCTGCATTGGGAGGCCCTCACTGCAGCACCCTTTCTTGCAGGAATCCCACATGTTCACCACCCACCTGGTCAAGGTTGGGTCACCTGCTGCCACTTACCTCAAAGGTGTTCCCGGTCACGTCGAACTCCGGAGGGACAAAGGCACCCTCGGGGTCGTCTGGGAGGGAACAGAGAAGGCGTCTGATCACACACCCCACACGAAGAGACAACCCACAAACGAGGAGGCGGCCACCAGGGCCCTGCGGACACGCAGCCCACGGCCCGGCTCGGTCCTCCCAGCCCGCCCACTGGTGCCCAAGCCCCTGAGGAAACAGCAGGTCAAAAAAGGGAAACATGGGAAAGTGGGTCCCCAAAGGAGAGAGAGGGATTTGTCTGCATCCAGAGAAGCAGAGCGAGTGGCAGGTTAGGAAGGACACACATGCTGTCCCTGGCACAGGGGGGCTGCGGGAACCCGCAGTGGGCAGGAAGGTGGTCTCCTGCTCGGGCCCTGTCCCTCACCGCAGGGCCAGCAGGACCCGGCCCGGGGAGCAGGCCACGGCGCCAGGATCCTCGCTGAGCCATCGGGGCTGGCGGTCCCTGGCCTCTCTGGGGGCGGTGGGGCGGTGTGACGGCCCCACCAGCAGCTCCAGCTCTGAGGTTCTGCCCCTCATCAGCCCACTGGAGACCCCATCAGGACCTCCCAGAAGCCCGTGCTCCGTCCGATAGCTGGGTCCCCGGGGCCCGTCCATGACCCTGTTTGCCCCGCCCGCCGCGCCTCACCGCTGAGCTGCTCCATGAAGCACACGTTCCCGCTGGTGTTGAAGGCCAGGGTGTCGGGGGTGATGCACAGCGTCAGAAAGATGGCCGCGTGGGCGACGCTCCTCAGGGACAGGCTGCACTCCAGGCACACGGCCCAGGCCTCCTGCTCGCTGAGGCCACTGTCCCGCAGGGAGAGGATGTCGGCCAGGGACACATTCTCCTGCCAAGACAGGCCCGGCTGAGACAGGTGTGGGGTCAGGCCCCCTCCACAACCCCAGGAGTGCCTGGCACCACGGAGGGCAGTCTGGGGACGCAGATGCCATGTGCAGTGTTTCAGTGACATCAGGAATGGGCTTAGAGGCACAGTCTTTAAAAAACCCGCAGAAAGTCCCACTGTTCCCTGGATGTCGGAAGCCACTGAGCCCCCGGTGGGCGGACCACACAGCTGGGGGCAAGTTCTTGTTCTGGAAGCTGCGCCTCCCTGGGACCCGCTGTGGCTCTGACCCCCTGGCCCCACAGGCTGGCCACATGAGCTTGCGGGCACGCGGCGGGCTGTCACACTTTCAGGTCGTGAGTGGCTGCGGGAGCCCGTGGTAGTGAGCAGAGCCAGGGACGGGACACACTAACACACCTGTGACACGGTGGCTGCACAGCCGCCTGGATGCAGCTCCAGGCAGTTCACACGGGGGACCTGCTGGGATTGTCTTTGACACTCACTCACACGGGCACACAAGTGTGCGCCGACACCCACACAGCGCCCTGATGTAGTCACACACACACACACCCCCTCTACATGCCTGCAGGGACACACACGTGCACAGCTCCCACATTTACTAACATGAAGCACACACACATCACATCCATGTGCCCACATTTTCACACAGAGCATACATGCAGCCACGCAGAGGGCACACACCCTCGCATACCCACACACATACTAGTCTCATGCACGTGCACTTGCACACATATCCATACTTCCACCTGAATGACACTTGTGCAATCACAAACCCACCATGCACACTCACCCACATACACGCAGCACACTACACACACCCACTCACACACACAGACACCTTAGACCTCAGGGTCCTTCTCTGGCCCACTGCTCGATGCCCTGGTCATCTGTGTGTTTGTGCGCTCATGCATACTGGCCTACAGAGGGGCGAGAGGTGCCAAGGGAGCCAGGCTGGGCCTGGGAGAGGCATGCATGTGGGTTCGGGAAAGGACCTGGGCATGGGGACTTGGAGGGCATGGGGGGACAACTGGGAGTTGGTGCAGATAGAATGAGCCCCTGGTCCAGCTTCTGTCTCCCACCAGCACATAGGGCTGTGCTTAAGGCACAGCCGAGCTGCAGGGTCCCACGAAGCCCTTCCCAACTCCTGCCCCAGAATCCCCCTCCTGCACTGCAAGGCATTCCCACAGCCACTGGCAAAGGTGTGAAGGGCTGAAACTACAATGGGGAGAGAGTCAGGGCTCTCCCGTGTCCACCTTGGCCAGGCCTCCAGGGTTCAGCAAGGTGGGGGCACACAAGGGGCCGGGGCCTGGTCTGCCCTGCTCCAGGAGACCGGGCACATCCCACTGCGGGCTTCCTCCTCTGAGCTCAGCAAAGGAGCTCCAACCAGGCCAAGCGCTCCCAGGCCCTTCCGGCTCTTTTTGCAGGGGGGCAGGTAGTCGGATGAGGGGAGGGCAGCTCACAGGACGCCGGTTCAAACGCAGCTCCCAGAAGAGTGCTCCTGGCCAGAGCCCGGAAATGTGTGCATCCCTTGCAGGAAGGTGGACAGTCTTCAAAGGAGCTCCCAGAGCGCCAGGCAGAGCACACATCAGGCGGGTGGTGGGTGGTGGGTGGTGGGTGGCAGGGACCCCGATGCTGCAGCTTCCAGGTCTCCCTGTTGTTTCCAGAGGATCACCCCCAAAGGTCCTGATTTGGCTCAACCTGGGGGCCTCTCTGCACTACCCCAGGACTCCCCAAGGCTCAGGGGAGCAGCGGTGCCTGCAGGGCCTGGGTAAAGATGTGCCCTGTGAGCACATGCACATGCACAGAGTGCACACACACTACCACACACCTACAGTGCACACATGTGTGTGGGCACACACTAACAGATAGCCCAGAGACCCCGTGGTTCATGTTATTCAGGAGAACGGAGCTGCCTACGACGTGGGCCTGAGCCAGTCCCGCTGTGGGGCCTTGCTGGCACCTGCTGGCTGCAGCCCACATTCACAGCGAGCCTGCCGGATCGTGCACCTGTTGACTGGGTGAGCTGCCAGGAGGAGGGAGCTCAGGTCAGGCATGCCCGCAGGGCATCTCACGGCCCAGCATGACCTCCTGCTCAGGTCCAGGCCCCTCCCTGAGCCCCTGCCCAGCGGGGAGAGGCCCGTAAGCGGGGACGCCCCCAGCGTGGGGTGGGAGCACCCAGATGGGGGCACGCTTTGTGACTTTGTGGGGTGCATTCCACGGTCCTGAGTCGTTGCTTACTGCGTGTGGCTGAGGGCCCACTCACGGACAGGGTGATCTCAGCCCCTCTGACACCCGCTGTTGCCACAGGAAGGCGGGATTCAGTGATGCACCATTCCAGACAGAGCTGGGGGATGCTGCTGGTTCTCCTGGCACACCAAGGGGAGGGGGTCCTGCTGAGTGCCCACAGAGCCTGGACCCTGGGCACCAGCCCCTTGGGTATGCTGCTCTGGTCCAGGGGAAGAACCACCCTCCCTTGCCTGAACCCACAGCCCAAGCAGGGCAGGTGGGCACCTTGGATGAGCCTTGGTTAATGGGCCAGGGATGGCGGGGAGACATCTGGTGGCATGTGCCAGCCGCTCCAGCCCTCTCAGTCCCCGGCCCCCACTAGAACTCCAGTGATGCCCCCACGGCCACCCTAGTGGGTGGGAGGCATGCCAGAAGTCCTGCACGTCCATGCCCGTTTCCAGAAGGGGCTGCCTGGGGACCCCATGGGCTCTGAGCCTCACTGCCAGCTACTGTTCCACGGCCAAGAGACGCCTCAGCAGGCTGCAGGGTGTCCAAGGCTGGATCACAGGAGGCTGTGGCAGACAGCCAGAGGGAGTGGCGTGCTGTGGACAGTAAAGCTGCCGAGGCTCCCAAGAGGCCCCGTCATCGCCGACCAGCCTCTGGTGTGTCCATCTCCCGACCACAGAGCTAGCCCTTCGGGCAGGCCCAGAAGGCTCTTCAAGATCCAGCCCGGCCCATGGGGCCTCACACCCTGTCCCTTGCAGCTCCCCAGCACGGAGCTGCCTGGGGGGCTGTGGAGTTGGTCTGAGGAAGGGGACGCTGAAGTCATGTTCCTCACAGGGTGGGAAGGCGTTGCTCAGACAAACTCCATTCCCCATCCTGGCTGGGAGAGGGAGTCTGGGAAGCAGGCAGATGTGCCCCTCCGAGCGGGCAGCTCCCCAGGGGAGCCCGTCTTTAGCCAGCCCGTGGGTCCCAGAAGGCAGGACCAGCCTCCCACCTGGGAAATCTTGTGTGGTGACTGCAAAGTGCCTGCTCAGGAGCTTCTGTGTCTGCAGGACGCCTCCCGCTCAGGGACAGACCATGAGCCAGGGTTACATGGGGGCCCACAGGACCCCCGGATCGCTTCACATTTCAAATGTGCTCTTGTCATTTAATTTTTTAACCTCGGCACACTCTCAAAGCAGCTGTCGACACACAACGTGATCACTGCTGAGAACATCTGCTGACAGTCCCACTGGCAGGTTCTTCCAGGCTGCCAGACCCCAGGCCCAGGCAGCTCTGCACATGCCCAGCGGGGGTGCCTGCTTGCCCGAAGTGCCCCCAACGCGGCCCAGAGCCATCCCGCTATGCGAAGCTCTCCAACTGCCTGTGGCTGGGAGCCACTTGGGCACAGACGTCATGCGCCCCTCCCCTGGGAGGGCACAGTGGGCATCCGAATTCATCACAGGGCACCGCCCAGCCTCCTGCTCCTCTAGGCGACAGGGTGTCCATCCACGTTCAGGCCCGAAGCCCAGCCCAGGGCCGGACCCAAGATGCTGGGAGGTGCGCCCTGCACTCAGGAGGGATAGGAACGTTCCCTAGCCCTCTGGGGAGCCTGGGGACCAGGAGACACCCTGCCCTGATGCCAAACCTGTGCACCACCTCGTCTCTAAGTCTGCCCTTGTGGTTGCCCTGGAAGGCCCTGAAGGCCAGAGGCACTGTCTGCCTCTCCATGGCCTGGCATCTGCCTCCTGCAGCTGCTGGCTCAACCGGGCCTGTCCTCTGCCTGTAGGTGGCCAGGACTGGCCCAGCTGTGACCTCCGGGCCCTGCGGGGCTGTGCAGATCCACTCACTGGGGAGCCTGAGAGTCTCTGGCTCAGAGAGCTCAGGCATGTGCCTCACGTACCAGGGCATGTGCCTCCGGGGCCTGCACCCACACAGTGCGGCCATCGTCCACGTCACTGTCAGATGCGGAGCCGTTCTCCACCCGGGGGCTGCCACTGTGCTGGTCCCCACCAACTTGTGCCCCATCCAGCTTTTTGGTTCTCAGTGACCCAGTGCTCGTGGGAAGGTATTCATGGTGGGCATGCTTTGTGCTCCTGGATTGCAATGAACTCAAACATCTTTCCATTTTTCATATGTCCACCAGCTTCTTGTGTTTTCTCTGGGGTCGCCCTGGGCAGGCACATTGCAGGGGCTCCAATTCTGGGCCTCTCAGTTCTGTCACTGTTATTATTTGCTGTATAACATGAATCCCCACGTCTTGTGCGGTCTGTACATGTCCTCGTCTGGCACCCACTGTCCTCTGCACAGCTGTCCGGTGTCCTCCCCATCCTGGTTCTCTCCAGGGGCTCCTTCAGCACGGCCCACCTGAGATGATGCTGTAGACTTACCCCCACCTCCCCCAACCTGCTCAGGATGGCTCTGCAGACACAACCTGAGTCCGTAACCCTGTAGCAGACAGAGTCCCGCGTCCCTGACGGAGATGTAGAAGCTCCAGCACCAACCAGGCCAGTGCGTGCAGGACACACGACGTCTGGACCCTATGTTCTCAGGCACTGGACATTAGGCTGGCTCCAGGCTGCAGCCTGGAGGGACCTGCTGTCTCATGGGAGCGTGCCCAGCAACAGCACCTCTATCTCCAGAGGGGGTGTGAGGCTTGAAAAGCCCACCTGAACTTTCCTGCTGGATGACGCTAAGGCAGTGGCATTTCACCTCACTTGGGGGCACAGGATGAGGGAGACCCCTGACTGCAGGCACTTTGCAGAGCTGGGGGCTGCTCCAACCCATATGGGCACGAGGAACGCCCCCACCGAGATCACACAGGAGGGGTCCAGATCCTGGCTCTGCCTGTTCTGTTACTTGGCACCAGCCACTGTCCCGGGCACTGGGCACAGAGGAGGCCCTCTAAGTGTGGGGCAGCTGGTCCAAAGAGGGCCTGTATGGAGAACCACACACTGCGTCTGCTTGGACGGCAGTTTACAAGGTGAGTCTCCTAACGGACACTGAAGCTCGTCCTCTGGGGAGGACTTTGAAGCCTGGGCTTTCTTCTGGCATCAAAGCCGTGGAGCTGTGCCAAGGGCTGTTTGCCCCCTTGTCTCTCATCTCTGCAGCCTTCTCTCTCCCCAAACCAGGCCACTGTGGGGGTGGGGGCGGGGGTGCACTGCCTCCGTGGCCCCCAGACCGGCCGGAGCGGGCTTCCAGACACAGACTCTGCGGCCTGGAAGGACCACGCCTGTGCACCATGAGCTCTAGGCCAGCTCTCCCGGAAAGCGTGCGGGGTGGGCAGTGGGGTGGGCAGAGGGCCCCGGGCGCTGCACCCTCAGTCCTCCTGACCCCCTTCTCCACTCCAGACGGGCTCTGGCCACTCTGACTGTGGCCAGATGGGCATGTGGAGGGGCTTCGTCAGCACCACGCTGTTCAGAGCCCATTCATCCCCCTGACAGCAGCTCACTGCCGGCGCTCAGCACAGCTCAGGAGCCCCGAGACCTGGCCAGCCTGGTGGAGGCTTGGAAGGCCCTCCGCCAGGCCCTGTGGCCTTGGGTCTTGGAGGGGGCAGCCGCACCCTCTGGAGGCCGCCTCTCCCGTGGAGGCCCGGGCCTGCTCGTTTGGCCTCTAGGCACAGCCTGTGGGGCCCGGTGGGGCAGCCAGAGCTACAGAGATGAACCCCGTCGGTGAGGACGGGACCCTCTGCCAGAGCCTCAGGCAAACCGGCCCAGTCACTGACCCGAGGCCCCCGTGAGGAGCCCTCTGGCCCGGCGAAAGCCCCTGCTGCCCTCGGTGGGCGGGAAGCAGCCTCGGTCCTGGGGGCTTCTGCCCACTCCCAGCCCCTGCCCAGTCTGGCCGCCTGGGCTGGGCTAGAGGCGCCTCCCGCCGAGGCCACCCCACCACCCCCGACCCCCAGGGAAGAAAGCCGTGCTCAGCCCCTCCCCCTGGCGATGCCCGCCCGGCATTTATCGCCAGGAGCCCACCCCGCAGGGGCCACCTCCTGCCGTGGCCGCCCACCCCACGGCTGTCCCACGCGGCTCTCCGGGGCCCTGTCCCCTCCAGGAGAAAATGTTACGGGCATGGGGAGGGCTGCTGAGAACGGCCGAGGGCCCCCTGCCGCCAAGGCCCGCCCGGCGCCCGACACTCTGCGGAGACGGCGCGGTCCCCCAACGGGGCCGGGGCTCACCTCGTCCTCCGCCAAGGTGGGCAGCGGCTCAAAGTCGTAGAAGTCCAGGTCCTTGCCGTCCTCCTGATAAAAATTCGCCGAGGCCGGGTCCATGGCCTGCATCCTGCCAACGCGCCGGCGGCGCCGCGGCTCGGCCCCCCCCCGGGCCTCCGCGCGCGGGGCGGGGGGCGCTCCGTCGCCCGCGTTCCGCGCCGGGTCTCGCCCTGCGCCTCGGGCCGGCGGGGTCTGCTCGGCGCCGGGTCCGCTCCGCGCGCCTGCCGCTCCCGCTACGCGCGCCCGGCCGCCATGGCAACGCGCCCCGCGCCGCCCCCTGGGCCCCGCCCGCCCCGCCTCCGCGCGCAGCCCGCGCCTGCCGCAGTGCCGCCCGGGCGGGGGCCGCGGAACGCGGGGAGGCCGCGGGGGTCCCGGCTCGCGCGAGGCCGCGCCCTCTGGGGCGGGCGCTCTCGGGGGCTGCGTCCCTCGGGGGCTTTGGTCGCTTTCTAGGGGTGCCCCGGGCCGGCGGCCAGGGCGCGGCTGGCACCGTTTGGGGCGGGGCCGTTCGTGCGGCCCGTGTCCTGAGCGGCGCCGCAGGCTGCAGCCGGGTCTGCGCCCACCTGGGCGCACGGAGGGTTCAGGGCCGCGGGCCACTCCTAGTGTCGTCGACACCCCCACCGCGCCGGTCTGGCGTCCCAGTCTGCCCGCTCCGCCCAGGGCAGGGCTGCCGTAGTCCCAGCGCGGTGGCGGCTGCACAGGGGCCCGGCCGGCCGGATGGGGCCTGGCAGCCGTGGAGGGGGTGGCGCAGGAGACCCTGCAGGGCTGCGCCGAGCGGCTGGGGTCGGCCCGCCCCCTGGCGTGAGTGAGGGTCTCAGGGCGCCACGTGGGGACCAACGATTACAGCTTCTCCCCCACCCAGCCAGCCAGCCCTCCCACAGGCTTGGGAGGGAAGCCCAAGGGCCAGACGGGCCCCCACCTCTGCCTGGCAGCCGTGCCGTGGTGATTAACCCCCCCCCAGCCCCATTGGGGTCCTGCACACCCCAAGCTGGGCACAGAGCCGGACAGCGCTCTCTCGCCTTCCTGGGAGGGTGGACGCCGTGTTCCCCCCCTGGGTGGACTTGGGTGCCCCTCTAGCTGAGCGTGGGTCAGGGTGGGATGGCGGCGGCGGCGGCCAGGCTGTCTGCCTCCACATGCCCAGCCTGGTCCCGGCAGCCTGGCCTGGCCAGGGCACGGTAGGGCCCCCATCAGTGCTGCTCATGCGGGTGACGCAGGGCTGGTGGCAGGCCCAGCAAAGTCTGGGCGCCAGTGGGAGCGGCACTGATTCCCGACCTTCTGAGCTTGGTCAGGTCACGGCGGCCCCAGCCCCGGGGCACCCTGCTCACAGGGGTGACGGCGAGGCCTTGGGCTGGCGGCCAGGGTGGCTGATTCCCTGTGCTGGGTGCTGACCTTTGAGTCTGCCCCAGTCAACAGACGCAGGAGTTGGGTGCAGCCCCTGGTTCCTGGGCTGCCTGGCGGCTCAGAGCAGCAGCCAGGTGGGTGGGGTGGAGGCCGTGGAGGTGGAGAAAAGGCCCGTCACAGATGAGTGACATGGCCAGGCGCCCCTGAGCTCTCTGTGGCCACCACACAGGGTCTCAGAAGGAGGCGGCCAATGGCAGGTAGGCCCTGTGCCAGGACGGCGGGTCCGCAGAGCTGAGCATGCTGGCTGCAGGATGGGACTGCTGCCCTCCTCCCTAGGGCCGGTGAGGCCTGGGTGTGGCCTTGATGCCCCCTCACCTAACCCAGCCTGAGCACCCTTTGGGGGGCCTCGGCTGATGTGGACACAAAGGGAGTGCTTTGAACGCTTTGTCACCTGGTTCTTGGATCACTTTGCCACTGGCCATGGGCCCAGGGTTTGTGGGTGAGGATTTAAGCATACTGGGCGGGCCAGAGACAACCCCGTGACCAAGGGAGCAGGCGCATCATGGGGGTCCTGGATCTAACGACGTGGCATCTGCTTCGGGCAAAGGTGCATCCCGTCTGGTAAACAGGCAGCTGGCGGCCGAGTCAGCTGTGGCTGGTGCCGCGGGCATTTCCACATCTGTGGTGTGGCACACCTGCTGCTGCGTGAACGGGACTGGCTGCAGGAGCAGCAGGGGGTTGCCCGGGAGCCCCACTGCCGCCTGCTTTAGCTGAAAATTTGTGGTCGCCGGCCTTCCTTGTCCAGCGGAGCGATGCAGACCCGCTTCTGCTTGTCTTGTTTGTCCCGTGCGGGGGTTTTGTGCCCGTTCCTGTGCCTGCGGCGGTGACGGTGGTGGTGGGCGGTCCGCCCAGCATTCTGGTGCCTCAGACAGGGTTGGTGCTGTTCATGCTGCGGGTGACAGCGTGCGTCTGGAGGTCAGAGCAAGTCTAGTTCAGGCATGCCACGTCTTCCCGGAGCTGGTGAGACCACACAGGTGCGTGGCGGAAACCACGCAGGCCCTGGGTGTCTACTCGAAGTCAATTCCAAGCTCAGGTCCAAATGGGGCCACAGCCCTCACAAAGCTCTGGTCTCCATGCCCACCTCTCCCTTCCATCCCGAGTGCCCTGCCAACACGCCTTTTCCTGAGTACTCTCAGGCGACGTCAGAGTCCTGCAGGGGCTTTGTGGTGCGCGGTCAGCTCCACCGTCCCAGGCGAGGACTAGGGGTTCTCCTCGCTGGCCTGCTCACTGTCCGCCCACCCCTGTTTCCTGCGTGGCCAGGCCTCCCGCATCACTGCTTCTGGGGCACTGCACTTCCTGGCCTGAGCCGCCCTCTCTGGTCAGCGCCCCTGCCCACACTTCCTCCTGCACAGCCTGCTCCATGCCGGCCTCAAGGACTCGGACACATGCCTTCACACTCGGACACTGTCTGGACTCTGCCTTTTCTTCTGAGCCCCTCTCCACCAGCTGGGGGCTCCCTCCTGCCCTACAGCAGTCGGTGCTCAGCCTGACCGTGCTGCATGCTGACGCAAATGGGGCCAGGGCGTCAAAGCCGTGCCTCTCGTTTCCCCTAAATGAAGATTGAAAATTTTCCTTAAATGAGGTGTCAAACCACTTGCTCAGTCTGAAGTTGACACCTAAAAAATATACATATATATATATATATATATATATAAATAATTGCAAGGAATGTAATTTCTGGTGTAGTGTAAATATTGACATTTTGAAATAAAGCTGTTACTCACTCTTGCAAATGTACCCAATAAGGGAAAAACTGAAGCAGTTGAGACACGCGTTCTGAATTGTAAGAATCTTCATGGTCATGTCCTTTAGACTCATCGCAGTCACCTTATTTTGGCCAGAATTTGATTCAACTGTTGTATTCTTATGCTTAAAGGTTTCTGTACATCCCCTACCACACTCCTTTCAACAAACATGCATGTAACTTTTAATACATTGAATATTTAATAAAATTTTAACCTTTTTAAAATTTCAGGGTCTTACTTTATAGTATGAAGCCTTTTGGCAAAAAAGTGATCATGTTTCCCCTAGAGGTGTAAATACACACAAGGATGATGCCGCCATCCTGCTTCTGCTGGGTGCTGGGGCTGTGTGTCACCTGGTGTCACACCGGTGTTGCTCTGTGGTGTCACTGTTTCTGCACACTCTGGCCTGTCCTGTCCTGCTGGGCTCTCCCTGTAGGGGCACTGGGGCTTGGAGAGTAAGTGCCCTATACCCCTGTCATCTGTTGGCAGAGGCTGGCACTTGGGTCCTATTTCCACCCTTAGAACCAGCCTCTCCCTTTGCACCACCTGTTGGGGGTCCTGCTTCCAGGGGCCCCTGTCCCCAGGGAACCTCAGGCTCCTTCTGCATCCAGCCTCTGACCTGCCTCTTATGTCTGTGCCCAGGCCCCTGAGCGCGTCCTCTCTGTGGAAATAGCATGACTTCTGTGGTTCCCTTGGGGTCCAGCAGGCCCACTTCCTTTCAGTCAAGGACATCACGTCTGTCTGCCACCACCTTCTTGTTGAAATCTGGCATGAGTACAGCTGAGTCACAGACTTGGGGCATGAGTGAACTCACCTTTCCTGAGAGGGTGCCGCTCGGGAGCCCTCGGGTTGGGACCTCCTGCATGTGCCGCCAATGTGGTGGGCGGGCGCCGGGTCCTTGCCTGCGTTTATCTGCCTTCCCTGCCACACGCTGCATTCTGGACCTTCAGCATGAGCTCCTGGCTTGGCCACAGTCCCTAACGCTGGCTGTGGAGCTCACTGCCTGCCCCATTAGTGGTCCTGGCTGCCCCTGTGAACAGGCAGGTGGCTCTTGGCATGGAGCTCAGAGCCAGGTGCAGAGGCTGGGGTCCGGAACTGTGGAGCCCCCTGCTAAGAACCCAGTGACAGCGATCAGTCTGCCTCCTGGAGGGACACAGACAAAACTGTCAGCAGGTGGGGGAACTGGCTCCACGCAAGTGGGTGTCACAGTCCCTGGAGGGCAGACACAGAGCACCAAGGAAGGGCTGTTGGGATCCTGACTGCAGGGTGTGAATCATCATGTCTGTGGGGAGGGGAGCAGAAGTGGGGGGTGGCCCTCAGACTTAAGTGGGGTCAGCAGGTGATGCTCCTCTCAGGCCCTCCTTCCAGTCACGACCCTAGAGGGCAGTCGCTGTCCTGTGTTTACAGAAATGATTGCTCTGGTTTTTTTTTCTTTAAAAATATATTGTTGGGTCTGTATTTACAAGTGGGATCGCTGGGCTGGATTCACGCACAAGTCACACCCCCACATCCTGCACAGATGTCTAGCTCAGCAGCCTCCGCTGTGGGGGAGACTTTCCCCTCAGCTTTGCCTTTTGGATGGTCTCCAATCAAGCACGCACGCTTGATGGCTTGCAGCTCTGTTCCCCCTGGCGGGTCACGTCGGCGAGGGACAGTGCCGCTCTGTCAATCACTGCCCACGTCCATGACGAGGCTCGTTCCCCTCCCCACTTTTTTCTTTCAAGAATGGCTCAGCTGTTCTTGGCCCTTTGTATTTTCATGCACACTTTAGAATCCACTTGCTGTGTGTCTTACACATCTAGTTGGGATCTGATTTGGATGACACCAATCCACACATCCACAAATCTTTGTAATAATGTGAGTCTTCTAATCCACAAAATGTGTATCTTTCCCATATTCAGGTCCTCCTGCCATTCTCTCAGTAATGTTTTGCAGTTTGCTGCGAGGATGTCTTGTGTATCTTTTATTATATTTATCATGAACATTTGTATTTTATGGTGCTATTGTAAATTGTGTCTTTGTAGAAGTTCGGCTCTCTGTTTTATGCTGATCTACGGGAATAAAATAGGTTTTGTCAAAGGACCTTGTGTCCAGCAACTTTGCTAAGATGTGGTGCTCCGTGCTTCCCGCCCGTACATGGCTTGCTCTGGCTTCCCGCTCCAGCAGTTGCGCTGCCCAAGTCACAGCCGCTTGGCGGCTCCGTTCTGCTCTGCCTCTGCTCGCTGCCCGCAGGACCCCCAGGGCCGTGTGGAATAGGAGCAGTGACCACGGTCTTCTTAGTTGGTTGCCATGTGCAAGCTCGTGCCACTCACCTCAAGACAGTCCACCAAGTCGAGAGACAAGGTGCTGGGCCAGGAAAACAACTTTATTTGGAAGCCAGCCCACCAGGAAGATGGTGGACTCGTGTCCCAAAGCCCCATCTTCACTCAGGGTGGACGTTAAGCTTCTTTTATGCTGGGGGAAGGGGACAGAGGGGGAGCAGGTTGGGGGTGGCTGACAGCTGCAGACCCCGGCCGGCGAGGGTGGGAGGAGGGCGGAGAAACTCCATGTCTTTGGGGAGCTGACTCGCGCCGGCCTAGGTCTGGTCACAGTGTCACTAAAGCTCTATGACAGGGCAATCATTATTTTCATACCGATTTTCCTGTTTCCTGCAGGAGGCACACTTTGGGTGGGGACCTATTTGCAGAATCTCAGACCACGAGCAAATTTCCTTTTGACAATCACCAAGCCTGCGTGCAGGGCTGCGGGAGGAGCAGAAGCCTTTTCCCGTTTTTTTCCTTTTGGCCCAAAGATTCCAGCAGCAAGGAGACAGACAGAGCAGTGGGTGGAGGTGCCACTTGTCAGGCAGTTACACGCCGAGTTCCCCACGTGGGCGGGAGGCTTTCGCAACATGAAGGGTGATTCTGAGCAGGTTTCTGCGGCTCCCCACCGAAGCTAAAGTTCCCTTCTATTGTGAATTTGCCAAGTGTTGTTAACACCACAAATAGATGTTGAATTTTATCAGAAGTACTTCTGCATCCATTAAGGTGATTGTAGGTTCTTCTCCGTTATGCTGTTGTGTTAGATCATGTTGATAAATATTTACTGCTAAGCTCATTTTGCATGTTGGGAGCAAATCCACCAGCGATGCGCTACCTTTTGCAGATAATGTCCTTGTTGTATCAAGGTCATGTTCCCCTCATGAACAGGTTGGGATGCGTTTGTTCTTTTTCTATTCTTGTGAAATTCACATGATTTCTTCCTGAAGCCATCTGGGCATCTGGACCTGAGGCTTTTTTTTTAAAATGATAGATTCTTTAACAGTTATGTTACCAAGTCCAAGCTCATGCCACTCACCCCATGACATGCCAATAAGTTGATAGACAAGGTTTTGGGGCAAAGAAAGCAACTTTATTCCGAAACCGCAGATTAAGAGGAGGGGACTCATGTCCCAAAGCCCCGTCTTCGCTCAGGGTTGATGTCAGGGTTGTTTGTCTTAGGGAAGGGGGAGCGGGAGGGGCCGAGGTCAGGGGTGACCTTCAGACCAGACATCTGGACGTCAGTGAGGGTCTGAGGACAGCGGCGAGTCCTGCCCGGTCAGTGACTCTGGTCCATTCTGTGACGTGGGTCTGGCCTGATACTCCTGTGAGGCCTTGCCAGTCCCATGGTCATTTTGTGCCACCACTTTATCTCCCCGGGGGGGCGAGGCTCCGGTGAGGCTGGTCCCATCAGACTAAGTCCTGAGCAAAATCCCCTTTGGTGGTTAACAAGCCCACGTGCAGGGCTGCAGGGCTGAGCAGAAGCTTGTGACCCAAAGATTAGGCAGCAAAGGAGAGAGAGACGACGTGAAGGTAGAGAGGCCAAGTTTTTCACCCAGTTGCAGTTATACACTTTTAAAGACATTTCTAGATTTTTCTTAAGTCAGTTAAGTTGTGCTTCCCTGAGGATTCGTCTTTTCATCCAACTTTTCGAGTTCACTGGCAGGAAGTCACTTAAGCTCCCCTCTTTACCTCCTAGCATCTGTGGGTCTGGAGTGACACCCCCTTTAGTTCCTGACATTCGTTACCTGTAACCCCTTCCTTCATTCAGATTTGCCAGGCAATGTCGATTTTATTAACCTTTTAAGAAATGTACATTTACTTTGTTAATTTATTCTCTTGTCTTTATTATTTTATTCATTCTACTTTGGGGGAGAGTTTAATTTACCATAATTTTTCTCAGTTCTTAAGCATATGCCAAACACCCTAATTTTCAGCCTTACTCTTTTCCAATATATTTATTTATTAAAGCTATAAATTTCCTGTAGTCACATTTTGGCACGACAAGGTGTAAATTCTTTCTAAATTGAGGTATTATTGACATATAAGTATACTGGTTTCAGGTGTACCATATAATGATTCAGTGTCTGTATTTATGGCAGAATGACCACCACAAGGCTGGGTGACAGCCGTTACCACACAGAGTCACAGATTTTTTATCCTTGTGATGAGGACTTTTAAGGTCTAATGACAAGGTTTGATATGTCATATTTTCATTAACATTCAGGTCAAAATGTTTTCTAATTTCCATTGTGATTTATTCTTGGACCATGGTTTATTTAGACATCTGCTTCTAAATTTCCAAGCGTATGGGAATTTTCTGGTTATCTCATGTCAGTGATTTCTAGCTTAAATGCATTGTGATAAGAAAATGACTGAGAGTTTGTTCATGGTTCAGAATATGCTCCATTTTGGTATAGATTCTGTGCGTTCTCTATATGCCATTAGTTCAAAATTACTGGTCACTTGGTTTCATTTCTATATCCTTCTGATTTTGCCTGCTTGTTCTTTTAGCACTAACAAGGGTGTGTGAAAACCACTATGATTGGAATTGGTCAGTTTTTCCTTTTAGTTTTCTCCTATATATGACATATTTGTGGTTATATATACATGAAATTTCAATTGTTATATTTTATGTTGAAATGATCCTTTGCCTTTATAAAATACACTTTATTTGTAGAAATACTTCTTGCCCTGAAATCCATATTACTGATATTAATGTGGTTACACCTGTTTCTCACTGTTTTCAGAACAAGCCTTTTCTCACCTGTTAATTTTTCTTTATTTTATTTCATTTTTTTATTATTTTTATTTTGGTATCATTAATGTACAATCACATGAGCAACATTATGGTTACTAGACTCCCCCCATCAAGTCCCCCCACATACCCCCTTACAGTCACTGTCCATCAGCGTAGTAAGATGCTATAGAGTCACTGCTGGTCTTCTCTGTGTTGTACTGCCCTCCCTGTGCCCACCCCTACATTATGTCTGCTAATAATACCCCTTTTTCCCCCCTTATCCCTCCCTTCCCACCCATCCTCCTCAGTCCCTTCCCCTTTGGTAACTGTTAGTCCATTCTTGGGTTCTGTGAGTTTGCTGCTGTTTTGTTGCTTCAGTTTTTGCTTTGTTCTTATACTCCACATATGAGTGAAATCATTTGTTCCTTGTCTTTCTCTGCCTGGCTTATTTCACTGGCTTATTTATATGCCTGAGCATAATATCCTCCAGCTCCGTCCATGTTGTTGCAAATGGTAGGATCTGTTTTCTTCTTATGGCTGAATAATATTCCATTGTGTATATGTACCACATCTTCTTTATCCATTCATCTACTGATGGACACTTAGGTTGCTTCCATTTCTTGGCTATTGTAAATAGTGCTGTGATAAACATAGGGATGCATCTGCCTTTTTCAAACTGGGCTGCTGCATTCTTAGGGTAAATTCCTAAAAGTGGAATTCCTTGGTCAAATGGTATTTCTATTTTGAGCTTTTTGAGGAACCTCCATACTGCTTTCCATAGTGGTTGAACTAATTTACATTCCCACCAGCAGTGTAGGAGGGTTCCCCTTTCTCCACAACCTCGCCAACATTTGTTGTTGTTTGTCTTTTGGATGGTGGCCATCCTTACTGGTGTGAGGTGGTATCTCCCTGTGGTTTTAATTTGCATTTCTCTGATGACTAGCGATGTGGAGCATCTTTTCATGTATCTGTTGGCCATCTGAATTTCTTCTTTGGAGAACTGTCTGTTCAGCTCCTCTGCCCATTTTTTTTTTTTGTAGATAATAATTTTTTTATTGAAGGGTAGTTGACACACAGTATTACATTACATTAGTTTCAGGTGTACAACATAGTGATTCAGCATTTATATACATGACAATTCTAGGTACCAGCTATCACCATACCAAGTTGTTACAATATCTTGACTATATTCATTACATCCCGGTTACTTATTATTTTACCATTGGAAGTGTATACTTTTTTTTTTTTTTGTGAGGGCATCTCTCATATTTATTGATCAAATGGTTGTTAACAACAATAAAATTCTGTATAGGGGAGTCAATGCTCAATGCACAATCATTAATCCACCCCAAGCCTAATTTTCGTCAGTCTCCAATCTTCTGAGGCATAACAAACAAATTCTTACATGGAGAACAAATTCTTACATAGTGAATAAGTTCTTCCTCTGCCCATTTCTTAGTTGGATTATTTGCTGTTTGTTTGTTGAGGTGTGTGAGTTCTTTATATATTTTGGATGTCAAGCCTTTATCGGATCTGTCATTTATGAATATGGTCTCCCATACTGTAGGGTTCCTTTTTGTTCTATTGATGGTGTCCTTTGCTGTACAGAAGTTTTTCAGCTTGATATAGTCCCCCTTGTTCATTTTTGCTTATGTTTCCCTTGCCTGGGGAGATATGTTCATGAAGAAGTTGCTCATGTTTATGTCCAAGAGATTTTTGCCTATGTTTTTTTTTGAAGAGTTTTATGGTTTCATGACTTACATTCAGGTCTTTGATCCATTTCAAATTTACTTTTGTATATGGGGTTAGACAGTGATCCAGTTTCATTCTCCTACGTGTAGCTGTCCAGTTTTCCCAGCACCATCTATTGAAGAGACTGTCATTTCCCCATTGTATGTCCATGGCTGCTTTATCGTATATCAATTGACCATATATGTTTGGGTTAATGTTTGGAGTCTCTATTCTGTTCTACTGGTCTGTGGCTCTGTTCTTGTGCCAGTACCAAATTGTCTTGATTACTGTGGCTTTGTAGTAGAGCTTGAAATTGGGGAGCAAGATCACCCCACTTTATTCTTCCTTCTCAGGATTGCTTTGGCTATTCAGGGTCTTTTGTGGTTCCATGTGAATTTTAGAACTATTTGCTCTAGTTCGTTGAAGAATGCTGTTGGTATTTTGGTAGGGATTGCATTGAATCTGTAGATTGCTTTAGGCAGGATGGCCATTTTGACGATATTAATTCTTCCTAGCCACGAGCATGGGATGAGTTTCCATTTGTTAGTGTCCCCTTTAATTTCTCTTAAGAGTGACTTGTAGTTTTCAGAGTATAAGTCTTTCACTTCTTTGGTTAGGTTTATTCCTAGGTATTTTATTTTTTTTGATGCAATTGTGAATGGAGTTGTTTTCCTGATTTCTCTTTCTGTTGGTTCATTGTTAGTATATAGGAAAGCCACAGATTTCTGTGTGTTGATTTTGTATCCTGCAACTTTGCTGTATTCCGATATCAGTTCTAGTAGTTTTGGGGTGGAGTCTTTAGGGTTTTTTATGTACAGTATCATGTCATCTGCAAATAGTGACAGTTTAACTTCTTCTTTACCAATCTGGATTCCTTGTATTTCTTTGTTTTGTCTGATTGCCGTGGCTAGGACCTCCAGTACTATGTTAAATAACAGTGGGGAGAGTGGGCATCCCTGTCTAGTTCCCGATCTCAGAGGAAATGCTTTCAGCTTCTCGCTGTTCAATATAATGTTGGCTGTGGGTTTATCATAGATGGCCTTTATTATGTTGAGGTACTTGCCCTCTATTCCCATTTTGCTGAGAGTTTTTATCATGAATGGATTTTGGACTTTGTCAAATGCTTTTTCAGCATCTATGGAGATGATCATGTGGCTTTTGTCTTTCTTTTTGTTGATGTGGTGGATGATGTTGATGGACTTTCGAATGTTGTGTCATCCTTGCATCCCTGGGATGAATCCCACTTGGTCATGGTGTATGATCCTTTTGATGTATTTTTGAATTCGGTTTGCTAATATTTTGTTGAGTATTTTTGCATCTACGTTCATCAGGGATATTGGTGTGTAGTTTTCTTTTTTGGTGGGGTCTTTGCCTGGTTTTGGTATTAGGGTGATGTTAGCTTCATAGAATGAGTTTGGGAGTATCCCCTCCTCCTCTATTTTTTGGAAAATTTTAAGGAGAATGGGTATTATGTCTTCCCCATATGTCTGATAAAATTCTGAGGTAAATCCATCTGGCCTGGGGTTTTGTTCTTGGGTAGTTTTTTGATTACTGATTCAATTTTGTTGCTGGTAATTGGTCTGTTTAGATTTTCTGTTTCTTTCTGGGTCAGTCTTGGAAGGTTGTATTTTTCTAGGAAGTTGTCCATTTCTCCTAGGTTTCCCAGCTTGTTAGCATATGGGTTTTCATAGTATTCTCTAATAATTCTTTGTATTTCTGTGGGGTCCGTCGTGATTTTTCCTTTCTCATTTCTGATACTGTTGATTTGTGTTGACTCTCTTTTCTTCTTAATAAGTCAGGCTAGAGGCTTATCTATTTTGTTTATTTTCTTGAAGAACCAGCTCTTGGTTTCATTGATTTTTGCTATTGTTTTATTCTTCTCAATTTTATTTATTTCTTCTCTGATCTTTATTATGTCCCTCCTTCTGCTGACCTTAGGCCTCATTTGTTCTTCTTTTTCCAATTTCGATAATTGTGACGCTAGACCATTCATTTGGGATTGTTCTTCCTTTTTTAAATACGCTTGGATTGCTATATACTTTCCTCTTAAGACTGCTTTTGCTGCGTCCCACAGAAGTTGGGGCTTAGTGTTGTTGTTGTCATTTGTTTCCATAAATTGCTGGATCTCCATTTTGATTTGGTCATTGATCCATTGATTATTTGGGAGTGTGTTGTTAGGCCTCCATGTGTTTGTGAGCCTTTTTGCTCTCTTTGTACAGTTTATTTCTAGTTTTATGCCTTTGTGGTCTGAAAAGTTGGTTGGTAGGATTTCAATCTTTTGGAATTTACTGAGGCTCTTTTTGTGGCCTAGTATGTGGTCTATTCTGGAGAATGTTCCATGTGCACTTGAGAAGAATGTATATCCCGCTGCTTTTGGATGTAGAGTTCTGTAGATGTCTATTAGGTCCATCTGCTCTAGTGTGTTGTTCAGTGCCTCTGTGTCCTTACTTATTTTCTGCCCAGTGGATCTATCCTTTGGGGTGAGTGGTGTGTTGAAGTCTCCTAGAATGAATGCATTGCAGTCTATATCCCCCTTTAGTTCTGTTAGTATTTGTTTCACATATATTGGTGCTCCTGTGTTGGGTGCATATATATTTAGAATGGTTATATCCTCTTGTTGGACTGAGCCCTTTATCATTATGTAGTGTCCTTCTTTATCTCTTGTTACTTTCTTTGTTTTGAAGTCTATTTTGTCTGATATTAGTACTGCAACCCCTACTTTCTTCTCGCTGTTGTTTGCCTGAAATATGTTTTTCCGTCTCTTGACTTTTCGTCTGTACATGTCTTTGGGTTTGAGGTAAGTTTCTTTTTTTTTTTTCTTTTTTTTCTTTTTTTTATTGAAGGGTAGTTGACACACAGTATTACATTACATTAGTTTCAGGTGTACAACACTGTGATTCAACATTTATATACATGATAATTCTAGGTACCAGCTATCACCATACCAAGTTGTTACAATATCTTGACTATATTCCTTATGCTATACATTACATTCCAGTTACTTATTTATTTTACAATTGGAAGTGTGTTTATATATATATATATATATTTTTTTTTTTTTTTGTGAGGGCATCTCTCATATTTATTGATCAAATAGTTGTTAACAACAATAAAATTCTGTATAGAGGGGTCAATACTCAATGCAGAATCATTAATCCACCCCAAGCCTAATTTTCGTCAGTCTCCAATCTTCTGTTGCATAATGAACAAGTTCTTACATGGAGAACAAATTCTTACATAATGAATAAGTTACATGGTGAACAATACAAGGGCAGTCATCACAGAAGCTTTTGGTTTTGTTCATGCATTATGAACTATAAACAGTCAGTTCAAATATGAATATTCATTTGATTTTTAAACTTGATTTATATGTGGATACCACATTTCTCTCTTTATTATTATTATTTTTAATAAAATGCTGAAGTGGTAGGTAGATACGAGATAAAGGTAGAAAACAGAGTTTAGTGTTGTAAGAGAGCAAATGTAGATGATCAGGTGTGTGCCTGTAGACTATGTGTTAATCCAAGCTAGACAAGGGCAATAAACATCCATGTATGCAGAAGATTTCTCTCAGAACAGGTGGGGGGGAGGTTCTAAGCCTCACCTCTGTTGATCCCCAGTTTCTCACCTGATGACCCCCCTGTGACTGTGCCTGTCTTAGGTTGTTCCTCCCTGGAGGAATCTTACCCGTCTCTGGCTAACCAGTCATCTTCCGGGGCCATACAGGGAAATGTAGAGTTGGTAAGTGAGAGAGAAGCCTTATTGTTTGAAATGGTTAGCTTTCTATTTCTTTGCATGGTTATGCCCTGTAGCTTCTATGCCCAGCATCTGTCTTGAGGTGTTTTTACCACTTGGAAGAATTATGATACTCGGTAAGTTCGACATGTGGCACGAGTTCTATTTAAAGGTTGTAATTAGGTAGGAAGAAGAAAAGCTATAGAAGTAGCAGGTGGAAGAAAACATGGGAAGATTGATTATTTCTTTGACATATCTTCTTGTAGAGTAACTTCAGCATGGATAGGTTTTAAACTACTAATTAAATTGTGCACACACATTAACATAATAGGAGTATAGTTACATAACCAAAGCATACCTGTAATTACCAGCCATCTCCAGTGAAACCAAGAAAACCAGTTAGGCACCTTAGGCATTTGTGAAAACTTATCTATGATATGGTGGATATTGTCCAACTGAACTTGAACAGTCTGAGAGAATTCAGATAAATTAGAACAACCCATTCCTGGGGACTGTTCACATCCCATATGTTCTTTTAACAGTAGATAGTCTGTAGTTGTAAGATTTTGGAGCGCTACAATCTGCACTTCTCCTAATTCTTGGTTGAGTTCCAACAGTATAGATCCAGTCAAATTTGTTGTTTTACTGTATGCACAGGCCAGCTTAGATATCTCCTTCCTCATTCCCATGGCAAGTCCAGGAGCTGGTGGGATGAGTGCATCTACAGCTGTAGCAGTGCGTGGATCTTTTTGGGGTTTTTTGATGATCATCTTCTGGCCTGAGTCTTCCAGAGAGTGCAGATGTTGGAAGTTCTTCTTCATATCGTATCTTAGTTCATTTTCAGGGTAGCCAAATTAGGCTTTGATCCTCTGTATAAACACAAACAGACCCTTTGCCTACACTTTTATATGCCCTTTATATCATTGTGTAGAACTCATTGGAGGTCACCACAGAGGAACTGCTTTTTTTTTTATCATTAATCTACACTTACATGACGAATACTTTGTTTACTAGGCTCTCCCCTATACCAGGTCCCCCCTATACACTCCTTTACAGTCACTGTCCATCAGCGTAGCAAAATGTTGTAGAATCACTACTTGTCTTCTCTGTGTTGTACAGCCCTCCCCTTTCTCCCACCCTGCTATGGATGCTAATCTTAATACCCCTCTTTTTCTCCCCCCCCTTATCCCTCCCTACCCTCCCATTCTCCCCAGTCCCTTTCCCTTTGGTACCTGTGGGTCCATTCTTGAGTTCTGTGATTCTGCTGCTGTTTTGTTCCTTCAGTTTTTCCTTTGTTCTTATATTCCACAGATGAGTGAAATCATTTGGTTTTTCTCTTTTTCTGCTTGGCCTGTTTCACTGAGAATAATACCCTCCAGCTCCATCCATGTTGCTGCAAATGATTGGATTTGCCCTTTTCTTATGGCTGAGTAGTATTCCATTGTGTATATGTACCACATCTTCTTTATCCATTCATCTATAGATGGACATTTAGGTTGCTTCCAATTCTTGGCTATTGTAAATAGTGCTGCGATAAACATAGGGGTACATTGGTTTTTCTCAAACTTGACTGCTGCATTCTTAGGGTAAATTCCTAGGAGTGCAATTCCTGGGTCAAATGGTATGTCTGTTTTGAGCATTTTGAGGAATCTCCATACTGCTTTCCATAGTGGTTGAACTAATTTACATTCCCACCAGCAGTGTAGGAGGGTTCCCCTTTCTCCACAGCCTCGCCAACATTTGTTGTTGTTTGTCTTTTGGATGGCAGCCATCCTTACTGGTGTGAGGTGATACCTCATTGTAGTTTTTTTTTTTTTTAAATAATTATTTTTTATTGAAGGGTAGTTGACGCACAGTATTACATTACATTAGTTTCAAGTGTACAACACAGTGGTAGAACATTTATATACATAATTCTAGGTTCCAGCTATCACCCTACCAAGCTGTTACAATATCTTGACTATATTCCTTATGCTATACATTACATCCCGGTTACTTATTTATTTTACCATTGGAAGTCTGTCCTTTTTTTTTTTTTTTTTTGTGAGGGCATCTCTCATATTTATTGATCAAATGGTTGTTAACGACAATAAAATTCTGTATAGGGGAGTCAGTGCTCAATGCACAATCATTAATCCACCCCAAGCCTAATTTTCGTCAGTCTCCAATCTTCTGAGGCATAACAAACAAGTTCTTACATGTAGAACAAATTCTTACATAATGAATAAGTTACATAGTGAACAGTACAAGGGCAGTCATCACAGAAACTTTCGGTTTTGCTCATGCATTATGAACTCTAAACAGTCAGTTCAAATATGAATACTCATTTGGTTTTTATACTTGATTTATATGTGGATACCACATTTCTCTCTTTATTATTATTATTTTTAATAAAATGCTGAAGTGGTAGGTAGATACAAGATAAAGGTAGAAAACATAGTTTAGTGTTGTAAGAGAGCAAATGTAGATGATCAGGTGTGTGCCTGTAGACTATGTGTTAATCCAAGCTAGACCAGGGCAATAAAACATCCACATATGCAGAAGATTTCTCTCAGAACAGGGGGGGTGAGGTTCTAAGCCTCACCTCTGTTGATCCCCAATTTCTCACCTGATGACCCCCCTGCGACTGTGCCTGTCTTAGGTTGTTCCTCCCTTGAGGAATCTTACCCGTCTCTGGCTAACCAGTCATCTTCCGGGGCCATACAGGGAAATGTGAAGTTGGTAAGTGAGAGGCAAGCCTTATTGTTTGAAAAGGTTAGCTTTTTACTTCTTTGCATATTTATGCCCTGTGGCTTCTATGCCCAGCATTTGTCTTGAGGTATCTTTACCACTTGGAGGAGTTATGATACTCTGTAAATTTGATATGAGGCACGAATTCTATTTAAGGGTTGTAATTAGGAAGGAAGAAGAAAAGCTATAGAAGTAGCAGGTGGAAGAAAACATGGGAAGATTGATTATTTCTTTGATAAATCTTCTTGTAGAGTAACTTCAGCATATATAGGTTTTAAGCTACTACTTAAATTGCGCACACACATTAACATAATAGGAGTATAGTTACATAACCAAAGCATATCTGTAATTACCAGCCATCTCCAGTGAAACCAAGAAAACCATTAAGGCACCTTAGGCATTTGTGAAAACTTATCTATGATATGGTGGATATTGTCCAACTGAACTTGAACAGTCTGAGAGAAATCAGACAAATTAAAACAACCCATTCCTGGGGACTGTTCACATGCCATATGTTCTTTTAACAGTAAATAGTCTGTAGTTGTAAGAGTTTGGAGCGCTACAATTTGCACTTCTCCAAATTCTTGGTTGAGTTCCAACAGTATAGATCCAGTCAAATTTGTTGTTTTACTGTATGCACAGGCCAGCATAGATACCTCCTTCCTCATTCCCATGGCAAGTCCAGGAGCTGGTGGGATGAGTGCATCTACAGCTGTAGCAGTGCGTGGATCTTTGTTGGGGTTTTTTGATGATCATCTTCTGGCATGAGTCTTCCAGAGAGTGCAGATGTTGGAAGTTCTTTTTCATATCGTATCTTAGTTCATTTTCGGGGTAGCCCAATTAGGCTTTGATCCTCTGTATAAACACAAACAGACCCTTTGCCTACACTTTTATATGCCCTTTATACCCTTGTGTAGAACTCGTTGGAGGTTACCACACAGGAACTGCCCTTTTTTTTTTTTTTGCTTTGTTTTTGGTATCACTAATCTACACTTACATGACGAATATTATGTTTACTAGGCTCTCACCTATACCAGGTCCCCCCTATAAACCCCTTTACAGTCACTGTCCATCAGCATAGCAAAATGTTGTAGAATCACTACTTGCCTTCTCTGTCTTGTACAGCCCTCCCTTTTCTCCTACCCCCCCATGCATGTTAATCTTAATACCCCCCTACTTCTCCCCCCCTTATCCCTCCCTACCCACCCATCCTCCCCAGTCCCTTTCCCTTTGGTACCTGTTAGTCCATTGTTGAGTTCTGTGATTCTGGTGCTGTTTTGTTCCTTCAGTTTTTCCTTTGTTCTTATATTCCACAGATAAGTGAAATCATTTGGTATTTCTCTTTCTCCGCTTGGCTTGTTTCACTGAGCATAATACCCTCCAGCTCCATCCATGTTGCTGCAAATGATTGGATTTGCCCTTTTCTTATGGCTGAGTAGTATTCCATTGTGTATATGTACCACATCTTCTTTATCCAGTCATCTATTGATGGACATTTAGGTTGCTTCCAATTCTTGGCTATTGTAAATAGTGCTGCAATAAACATAGGGGTGCATCTGTCTTTCTCAAACTTGATTGCTGCGTTCTTAGGGTAAATTCCTAGGAGTGGAATTCCTGGGTCAAATGGTAAGTCTGTTTTGAGCATTTTGATATACCTCCATACTGCTTTCCACAATGGTTGAACTAACCTACATTCCCACCAGCAGTGTAGGAGGGTTCCCCTTTCTCCACAGCCTCACCAACATTTGTTGTTGTTTGTCTTTTGGATGGCAGCCATCCTTACTGGTGTGAGGTGATACCTCATTGTAGTTTTAATTTGCATTTCTCTGATAATTAGCGATGTGGAGCATCTTTTCATGTGTCTGTTGGCCATCTGTATTTCTTTTTTGGAGAACTGTCTGTTCAGTTCCTCTGCCCATTTTTTAATTGGCTTATTTGTTTTTTGTTTGTTGAGGCGTGTGAGCTCCTTATATATTCTGGACGTCAAGCCTTTATCGGATGTGTCATTTTCAAATATATTCTCCCATACTGTAGGGATCCTTCTTGTTCTATTGATGGTGTCTTTTGCTGTACAGAAGCTTTTCAGCTTAATATAGTCCCACTTACTCATTTTTGCTGTTGTTTTCCTTGCCCGGGGAGATATGTTCAAGAAGAGGTCACTCATGTTTATGTCTAAGAGGTTTTTGCCTATGTTTTCTTCCAAGAGTTTAAAGGTTTCATGGCTTACATTCAGGTCTTTGATCCATTTTGAGTTTACTTTTGTATATGGGGTTAGACAATGGTCCAGTTTCATTCTCCTACATGTAGCTGTCCAGTTTTGCCAGCACCACCTGTTGAAGAAACTGTCATTTCGCCATTGTATGTCCATGGCTCCTTTATCAAATATTAATTGACCATATATGTCTGGGTTAATGTCTGGATTCTCTAGTCTGTTCCATTGGTCTGTGGCTCTGCTCTTGTGCCAGTACCAAATTGTCTTGATTACTATGGCTTTATAGTAGAGCTTGAAGTTGGGGAGTGAGATGCCCCCTACTTTATTCTTCTTTCTAAGGATTGCTTTGGCTATTCGGGGTCTTTGGTGTTTCCATATGAATTTTTGAATTATTTGTTCCAGTTCATTGAAGAATGTTGCTGGTAGTTTCATAGGGATTGCATCAAATCTGTATATTGCTTTGGGCAGGATGGCCATTTTGACGATATTAATTCTTCCTAGCCACGAGCATGGGATGAGTTTCCATCTGTTAGTGTCCCCTTTAATTTCTCTTAAGAGTGACTTGTAGTTTTCAGAGTATAAGTCTTTCACTTCTTTGGTTAGGTTTATTCCTAGGTATTTTATTTTTTTTGATGCAATTGTGAATGGAGTTGTTTTCCTGATTTCTCTTTCTGTTGGTTCATTGTTAGTATACAGGAAAGCCACAGATTTCTGTGTGTTGATTTTGTATCCTGCAACTTTGCTGTATTCCGATATCAGTTCTAGTAGTTTTGGGGTGGAGTCTTTAGGGTTTTTTATGTACAGTATCATGTCATCTGCAAATAGTGACAGTTTAACTTCTTCTTTACCAATCTGGATTCCTTGTATTTCTTTGTTTTGTCTGATTGCCGTGGCTAGGACCTCCAGTACTATGTTAAATAACAGTGGGGAGAGTGGGCATCCCTGTCTAGTTCCCGATCTCAGAGGAAATGCTTTCAGCTTCTCGCTGTTCAATATAATGTTGGCTGTGGGTTTATCATAGATGGCCTTTATTATGTTGAGGTACTTGCCCTCTATTCCCATTTTGCTGAGAGTTTTTATCATGAATGGATTTTGGACTTTGTCAAATGCTTTTTCAGCATCTATGGAGATGATCATGTGGCTTTTGTCTTTCTTTTTGTTGATGTGGTGGATGATGTTGATGGACTTTCGAATGTTGTGTCATCCTTGCATCCCTGGGATGAATCCCACTTGGTCATGGTGTATGATCCTTTTGATGTATTTTTGAATTCGGTTTGCTAATATTTTGTTGAGTATTTTTGCATCTACGTTCATCAGGGATATTGGTGTGTAGTTTTCTTTTTTGGTGGGGTCTTTGCCTGGTTTTGGTATTAGGGTGATGTTAGCTTCATAGAATGAGTGTGGGAGTATCCCCTCCTCCTCTATTTTTTGGAAAACTTTAAGGAGAATGGGTATTATGTCTTCCCTGTATGTCTGATAAAATTCCGAGGTAAATCCATCTGGCCCGGGGGTTTTGTTCTTTGGTAGTTTTTTGATTACTGATTCAATTTTGTTGCTGGTAATTGGTCTGTTTAGATTTTCTGTTTCTTTCTGGGTCAGTCTTGGAAGGTTGTATTTTTCTAGGAAGTTGTCCATTTCTCCTAGGTTTCCCAGCTTGTTAGCATATGGGTTTTCATAGTATTCTCTAATAATTCTTTGTATTTCTGTGGGGTCCGTCGTGATTTTTCCTTTCTCATTTCTGATACTGTTGATTTGTGTTGACTCTCTTTTCCTCTTAAGTCTGGCTAGAGGCTTATCTATTTTGTTTATTTTCTTGAAGAACCAGCTCTTGGTTTCATTGATTTTTGCTATTGTTTTATTCTTCTCAATTTTATTTATTTCTTCTCTGATCTTTATTATGTCCCTCCTTCTGCTGACCTTAGGCCTCATTTGTTCTTCTTTTTCCAATTTCGATAATTGTGACGTTAGACCATTCATTTGGGATTGTTCTTCCTTTTTTAAATACGCTTGGATTGCTATATACTTTCCTCTTAAGACTGCTTTTGCTGCGTCCCACAGAAGTTGGGGCTTAGTGTTGTTGTTGTCATTTGTTTCCATAAATTGCTGGATCTCCATTTTGATTTGGTCATTGATCCATTGATTATTTGGGAGTGTGTTGTTAGGCCTCCATGTGTTTGTGAGCCTTTTTGCTCTCTTTGTACAGTTTATTTCTAGTTTTATGCCTTTGTGTTCTGAAAAGTTGTTTGGTAGGATTTCAATCTTTTGGAATTTACTGAGGCTCTTTTTGTGGCCTAGTATGTGGTCTATTCTGGAGAATGTTCCATGTGCACTTGAGAAGAACGTATATGCTGTTGCTTTTGGATGTAGAGTTCTATAGATGTCTATTAGGTCCATCTTTTCTACTGTGTTGTTCAGTGCTTCCGTGTTCTTACTTATTTTCTGCCCGGTGGATCTATCCTTTGGGGTGAGTGGTGTGTTGAAGTCTCCTAGAATGAATGCATTGCAGTCTATTTCCCCCTTTAGTTCTGTTAGTATTTGTTTCACATATGCTGGTGCTCCTGTGTTGGGTGCGTATATATTTAGAATGGTTATATCCTCTTGTTGGACTGAGCCCTTTATCATTATGTAGTGTCCTTCTTTATCTCATGTTACTTTCTTTATTTTGAAGTCTATTTTGTCTGATATTAGTACTGTAACCCCTGCTTTCTTCTCGCTGTTGTTTGCATGAAATATGTTTCTCCATCCCTTGACTTTTAGTCTGTACATGTCTTTGGGTTTGAGGTGAGTTTCTTGTAATTTGTCTGATATTAGTACTGCAACCCCTGCTTTCTTCTCGCTGTTGTTTGCATGAAATATGTTTCTCCATCCCTTGACTTTTAGTCTGTACATGTCTTTGGGTTTGAGGTGAGTTTCTTGTAAGCAGCATATAGATGGGTCTTGCTTTTTTTCCATTCTATTACTCTGTGTCTTTTGATTGATGCATTCAGCCCATTTACATTTAGGGTGACTATTGAAAGATATGTACTTATTGCCATTGCAGGCTTTAAATTCATGGTTACCAAAGGTTCAAGGTCAGCCTCTTTCGTATCTTACTGCCTGACTTAGCTCGCTTATTGAGCTGTTATATACACTGTCTGGAGATTCTTTTCTTCTCTCCCTTCTTATTCCTCCTCCTCGATTCTTCATATGTTGGGTGTTTTGTGCTGTGCTCTTTCTTGGAGTGCTCCCATCTAGAGCAGTCCCTGTAAGATGTCCTGTAGAGGTGGTTTGTGGGAAGCAAATTACCTCAGCTTTTGTTTGTCTGGGAATTGTTTAATCCCACCATCATATTTGAAAGACAGTCGTGCTGTATACATTATCCTTGGTTCAAGGCCCTTCTGTTTCATTGCATTTAATATATCATGCCATTCTCTTCTGGCCTGTAGGGTTTCTGTTGAGAAATCTGACGTTAGCCTGATGGGTTTCCCTTTATAGGTGACCTTTTTCTCTCTAGCTGCCTTTAACACTCTTTCCTTGTCCTTGATCTTTGCCATTTTAATTATTATGTGTCTTGGTGTTGCCCTTCTTGGATCCTTTCTGTTGGGGGTTCTGTGTATTTCCGTGGTCTGTTCGATTACTTCCTCCCCCAGTGTGGGGAAGTTTTCAGCAATTATTTCTTCTAAGATACTTTCCATCTCTTTTCCTCTCTCTTCTTCTTCTGGGACCCCTATAATATGGATATTGTTCCTTTTGTATTGGTCACACAGTTCTCTTAATATTGTTTCATTCCTGGAGATCCTTTTGTCTCTCTCTATGTCAGCTTCCATGCGTTCCTGTTCTCTGGTTTCAATTCCATCAATGGCCTCTTGCATCCTATCCATTCTGCTTATAAACCCTTCCAGAGTTTGTTTCATTTCTGCGATCTCCTTTCTGGCATCTGTGATCTCCGTCCGGACTTCATCCCATTTCTCTTGCGTATTTCTCTGCATCTCTGTCAGCATGTTTATGATTCTTATTTTGAATTCTTTGTCAGGAAGACTGGTTAGGTCTGTCTCCTTCTCTGGTGTTGTCTCTGTGATCTTTGTCTGCCTGTAGCTTTGCCTTTTCATGGTGATAGGAATAGTCTGTAGAACTGGGACGAGTGACGGCTGGAAGGACTTCCCTTCTTGCTGGTTTGTGGCCCTCCTCTCCTGGGAGAACAGCGGCCTCTAGTGGCTTGTGCTGCGCAGCTGCGCGCAGACAGGGTTTCTGCTTCCTGCCCGGCTGCTATGGAGTTAATCTCCGCTGTTGCTGTGGGCGTGGCCTGGCTCGGGCAGCTGCTCCAAAGGGGTGGAGTCGCGTTGGAGCAGGAGCGGCTGGGAGGCTATTTATCTCCGTAAGGGGCCTCCGTGCTCCCTGCAGCCCAGGGGTTAGGGTGCCCAGAGATCCCGGATTCCCTACCTCTGGATTAAGTGGCCCGCCCTGCCCCTTTAAGACTTCCAAAAAACACCCGCCAAAACAAAATGACCACAAAAAAAAAAAAAAAAATTTTTTTAATTAAAAAAAAAAAAAAATGGTCGCTCGTTTTTCTTTATTCTCCAGCGCCAGCCTCAGGCCTCTGCTCTCCGGTCTTGCTGCCCTGTTTCCCTAGTATTTGAGTCCCTATCCCTTTAAGACTTCCAAAAAGCGCTCGCCAGAACAAAAGAGAGAAAAAAAAATAGCCGCTTGCTTTTCTTATGTCCTCTGTCGCCCAGCCTCCAGTGCCTGCTCACTGTTCTTGCTGCCCTGTTTTCCTAGTATCGAGGGCCCTGCACTCTGGCCCGGATGGCGGGGGCTGGGTGCTCGGCAGTCCTGGGCTCCGTCTCCCTCCCGCTCTGCCTGCTCTTCTCCCGCGGGGAGCTGGGGGGGATGGGCGCTCGGCTCCCGCGGGGCCGGGGCTTGTATCTTACCCCTTTCGCGAGGCGCTGGGTTCTCTCAGGTGCGGATGTGGTCTGGATATTGTCCTGTGTCCTCTGGTCTTTATTCTAGGAAGGGTTGTCTTTGTTATATTTTCATAGATATATGTGGTTTTGGGAGGAGATTTCCGCTGCTCTACTCACACCGCCATCTTGGCTCCCCTATATTAATTTTTTTTAATGGTTTTTGGTTCTCTGCTAAAATTCTCAACTTTGTCTTTTACATCCTTGAGCTTGGGAAGCAGGTTAAGCAGGTTATTTTAATGTGTGTGTCTGATCCATCCATTGGCTGGGAATCTTTGTCTTTTGTTCTACTGATTTTTACTTATGTGGTCTTTGTCTTTGGGTGCCTGGTTATTTAAACTTATGTGCCAATTGTTATATTTACAAGGGTATTCTTGGAAATACTTTGAGGCCTAGAGCAACCTTTGTCCCTTTGGCACTGTTTATACTAAATATTTGAAAGCAAGCTCTAGACATAACTACAAAAAATAAATTGCGCAGTACACAGGTATACCTTGTTTTATTGTGCTTTGAGGACATTGCTTTTTTTTTTTTTTTTCACAAATTGAAGGTTTGCAGCAACCCTGTGTTAAGCACGTCTATTGGCACCATTTTTCCAAGGGCATTTGCTCACTTTGTGTCTGCATCACGTTTTGGTAATTCAACATTTCACATTTCTCATTATTGCTTTCTTGGTTTTGGTGTTCTGTGATAATGGTTATGACTCACTGAAAGCTCAGAGGATGCTCTGCATTTTTTAACAATAAAGTGTTTTAAAATTAAAATGTGTATGTTGTTCTTAGATATAATGCTGTTGCACATATAACGGACTACAGTATAGTGTAAACATAACTTTTATATACACCAGGACACCAAGAAGCTCATTTGCCTCACTTTGCTGTGAGAGTCACTCTATTGCAGTGGTCTGGAAATGGCCCTGCAGTATCCCCAAGGTTTTCTGTCTTAAAGATTGACAGGCTTTTTGCAAAAACAGCAAGCACTTTAGGGGCCAGGGCTGGGGGTGTGCAGGTCACAGTTAAAACAGGTGGTCAGGGAGGGGCTCAGGGAGGTCACATTTGGCTGGCATCTGGAGCGGGTGGAGTGATCATGCAGACACCTGGGGAAAGGGGGCAGCTGGTGCCAAGGCCTGGATGGGCACATGTGGGCAGGGAAAGAGCAAGGAGGCCAGAGCCATCAGGAGTGAGAAGAGATGCCATCTGAGTGGTGACAGAAGCTTGCAGTGCATCAGGAGAATGGGTGTCAGTGTGTATTCCCTAAGATTTGTCACAATAATAAATGGTTTAAAGCAGCAGAAGTTTATTCTTGGAGAGCTCTGGAGGTGGGGTTCTGAAATCACAGCCGTGGCAGGACCATGCTGCAGGGTGGCTCCCTTCGGGAACCCTGGGAGGGGCTGTCCCAGGCCGCCTCCGGCTTCTGGTGGGGGCCAGATGCTTGGCGATGCCGGTTCATGGACGCATCACTCCAGCCTCAGCCTCCTCCACTACACGGCCCGCTCTGTGTGTCTGTGTTCACATTTCTCTCTTTCTACAAAGACTCTAATTGTACTGGATTACACCTCCAAAGACTTTACTTCCAAAAAGGTCACATGCAAGGGTGCCTGGAATTAGGATTTCAACATATCTTTGCGCGACACAATTCCACCTGAACAGTGTCCTCGCAGGGAGTCCTGCAACCGTGAAGAAGCTGCCGGCGCTCCAGAGCCCATTCGCTGGCCTGTGGGCTCTGCGGGGGCCGAGGGCAGCTCACTGGAGTGTGGTGCTGAGCTCGTGCCCGGCGGTGGCAGGTCCCTGGGTGGCCTGTGTGCGGTGCAGCCCTCCTCGCTGCTCGAGGTGGCTGTGCGCATCCGTTCCTGTCGCTGCCGCTCTAAAAGCTTCCCTGCATTGAGGCCGATGCTGGGGTTCTAGTTCATGGAGTTGAAGAAGGAACTTCACAAACGCTCAAGGTAGGCAAGCAGGAAAAAAAGGCTTTTTATTTAGAGAAAGCCATAGTACAGAACTCCCAGTGCATGCTGGGAGGGGCAAGAGTGCCTGTGTCTGCGCTGGGTCTAGGGGTATGTGTCTCAGACTTAGCTGAGTTGTCTAATTTCTATTGGTTCCCGCTGGAATGCTGTTCCTTGTTTTGACCGATCTTACTGAAAGTTTTCTGTATTTCCTAATTTGGCATGCTGCCGCCACCCTTACTGCTAGCAAAAAAATAAAAAAACAAAAAAACCCAAGGGTGTTCTCCACAGGCATCCTGCTCTTGTATATTCCCGAGACCCTCAGGAAGCGTCCTGCTTTTGTTCTTTCCCAGGGCCCCTTATCCTGTCCTAACTAGACAGGGGCTGCCTCTGTCTCTTCCCTGCCTCAAGGCCACGTGCAGCGCCCCTCCTGGAGCAGGCAGGAGCCTTCCCTGGGGGGCTTCTGGCTGAGGAGCATTTATTCCTGGGAAAGAGGACCGGGACCGGTGCAGGTCCAGCTTTGTGCAGTTACTAGGCAGATGTTTGCATAGTGTTTACCTGGCAGCCAGGTGGACCTTCCTGTTCAGCTCGGCTGGTTCCTAAGACAGGCTGGGGTCGGTGGAGCTCCTGGCCCACCAGCCCACCTGCCTCCAGCACCTCGGCTATTCCCACGCTGGCTGCCTCCGCGCCGATGGCAGGTTTAATGCCGGAGGCCCCATGGCCTGTTCCCTTGTCTTCACCGCATGCTGTTCATGCATGATTTCTGCCAAGGACAAGTGCTGGCGTGGGCGGCGCAGGCCTGACTGGCGTCCAGTCCCTGAGCTCAGCAGGTGAGGCCTCCTGCTGCCCAGTAAACAGCAGGCGGAGTCATGAGTGCTGCCTGGGGGCTCCTCACCCCTCCCTGCTTTCCTGTTGGCATCTCTTCCCCATCCCTCCACAGCCTGGGATTCTCTGTAATTAAAAATCCATCATTGCTCAGCATGGGTTTTGGGGTGCATTTGGAAGGCCTCTTCTCTGCGGCTGGAGTTGGTTGGCACTTCCGTCCTGGGCCTGTGAGCAGGACAACGCCCTCAGGCCTGTGAGCTAGCTGCTCCTTCATTCCTTCTTTCTATGCCTGGAGCCGCTTTACTTCACGGGTGATCCGTACTCCCTCTCCAGTGCAGGGGCAATTGTCACTTGCCATCACAAGGCAGCGTTCCTCAGACACCACGGGCAGGTGTCTTTCTTGGCCTTTAGGCTAATACTAATCCATTATAAACATGGTTGATATTTAAAAACAAATTTCCAGAATAAATTCACTGAAGTGCAGTTTGACCAAGATGCTGCCAGGAGCTTGTTGGCTATGCTGTTCCCAATGCACGAAGAGCAAAATCGATTTTATATTGTAGGTCACTACAAATAAAATGCAAAAATGCTATCATCTTTCCTGGATGGATGCACGTCTCTAGGAAACAATAGAATACTCCATTTCATTCCCTCCAGTGGATACATTTCTCAGGAAAACACGAAGCGGTTGGACGCTCAGACACATACATGCTTGTGTTCCCTCTTTGCTCTGCTCCGTGACATACGGGACATGAGGAGCCGCATGGAACCCAGCCTGGGGCCCTGTCTCCGGGGGCTTCAGGAGGAGCAGAAACACGGCTTCCCCCTTTGCTCCAAACGCCATGCAGGCCCTTCCTTTGGCCGGGGGTCCGTGAAGTCCCAGAGTTTCTGCAGGCCGCGGCTTTGGCCACGTTTGCAGGGAGCCCTGGGTTACCAGACTGAGCTCCTGGGCTTCTCAGGGTCCCCTCGCCGCCGGGGGACAAGGGCCCCTGTTTCGGCGCCCGGCTTGCGGGTGGGCTGCTCCTCGCCCCCGGGGTGGGCGCTCAGTCTCATTCATCCGAGCCTCGCGGCGGCGGGAGGCGCCTCTCCGTTTGCCGGCTCCCTCCGCTGGGTGCCCCCCATCCAGTCCGCCGGCGCACTCTTCAGGGTGGTCTCCCGCAGCTCAGGCCCGGGTCTGCAATTTCTGGGACCTCCCCAGAAGCCGCTGTCCACAGGCGTCGGGACACCTGGCCCCGTGGGGGCCGAGGGAACCCGCCTTCCCCGCCCCGCCCCGCCCTGTCTCCCCGAGTCTGCCTGGGGGTCTTCAGAGGCTCCGCCCGAGGGCTCCTCACGCCCCCCAAGGCGGCTCCGGACGGAGGCTCCTCCTGCTCCCCAACCCGGAGCTCCGGCCCCTGGATTCCCCGCAGCCCCCACGCGTAAGCGCGTCGGGCGGGTGCGGGGCCGAGGAGGGGTGCGGCAGGGTTCCCGAGAGAGCGGCACGAGCGACGCAGAGGCCCTGGGCGACGGGCGACGGGTCCCTGCGCGCGGGCAGTCGCGGACGCCCCGGGCCCGGGACACGGCCCGCCTCGGCGCTGCTCCCGGGGGCGCCTGCGCAGTGAGACGCCGGCCCGAGTGGCTCCGGGGTGCTGCGACCTTGCCGCGTCCTGACTCTGTGGCCCTGGGCAGGTCACCCGGCCTCTCTGAGCCTGACATTCGACAGGTGGCCAGCGGGGGCGCCGGGCGTGTGCTGGGTGGAGGGCACCTGCTCGCCAAGGAGGACCCCCAGGTGCTCGCAGAGGCTGGTTCCCAGAGGGCCGGGGGTGCCTCGTCACTGGGGTTGTAAGGCTCAGGGGCCCCGGGGAGCGGGTCCTACCTGGTTGGCACCTGGGCTTTCTTGGTTGGTCCTGAGTTGGAAGTTGGGGACAGAGGACAAAATTCCAGATGCTATGAATCACTGAGCAAGGCCTGGGGTGCTGGTCGCATGCCCCAGCCGCAGCGCTGCCCCGAGGGGCTGGATGGCTCCGTGCTCCGGCCGCTCAGCTTCTCTGGTGTCTTCTGTGGCCACTGGCCACTTCCCGTATTCGGAGCCTAGGACAGGGCCACCAGGAGAGAGCAGCGGCCAGGCCTTGGGGGACGGCCTGAGCGTGTGCATCTCTGTTACAGGCCCCTGTCCAGCTGGCTGAGGCCAGCGGGTGCACAGCTTGGTGTCAGCCTGGGAGCGTTCAGCTCCCCCTGTGTTTACCGGGCTCCTAATTGTGGCCCATTTGCTCAGCACAGGGCCTAGAAGGAGGTCAGGATGGGTCTGCTGGGCCCAGGGTTAGAGGAGTAGGGCCTCCTACGGGGGACCCTCACCCGAGATGGGCCTTCAGGGCCAGCTGACCACCCTGGGCTCATGACCAGTTGTCCTGTGACCTGTGGATGACTCACTGCAGAGCCCTCCTGTTGCACAACCTGTGGGGGCATGCAGACCCTGCCCACAGAACAGCTGCAGGGGCCCCTGTGCCCAGGTGTAACTGCAGTGTTCCTCCCAGGGTCCCTGGCCTGCAGCCCCTGAATTCGCAGCTGGCCCAGCGAGTGTCTGCATCTTGCCCAGGCCCTGGCCTGAGCTGGTCCTCCCTGGGGCTGGAACTTTCCAGGACTGGACCAGGCCATGGGGCTCTCAGATGCCAAGCGGTGGCACCATTTAGCCAGGGCAGGCCCCTGGGGTGAGTGTGGGATGGGCCTGGGGGGATGCTGTCTGGCCTCAAGGGAGCTCTCAGCCCTGCGTTTCCTCAGAAAATCAGCTCAGGAGCTGGAGACCGTGTCCTCATAGCTGCTTGATGTCACCCTAGAGCAGGGCAGAGATCTGGGAGGCCAGGGATATGACACTTGAGCTGCTCCAGGGGGCCCGCTGAGGGTGGCTAACAACTCGCAGGTCCTGGCTCTCACCCAGTCCTGAGACCAGCAGTACCCTCCCCACCCCAAGTAACCCGAGGGTCACAGGGCAGGGGCACGACTGCAGTTACACCTGGGCACAGAGTAGGGATTGGTGCAGCCCTGCTGAAGCCACCAAGTTTGTGTGTGGTCTGGACACAGTGTGCCTGGTTGTGCACCAGGCCCCTGAGGCCTCTCAGGGTCCCTGGCCTGGTGGAGGGCAGGCCTCCCACGGCTGCAGTGCAGCCTGACAGAGAGCCTGGCATGTCGAGGAGCTCCCAGGGCAGCAGCCTTTGTGGGTGGGATCCCTGCTCAGGGGCCCCACCCCAGAGGCTGCTCCTGGGCCTGCCCTGCCCCTCCACCCCAGCCTGACATTCACACCTTCTGAGCTCTTGTAACAAGGTGGGGCTCCTGGGGGCCCAGGGGACTCCTAGACCATTTATGTCTTACAGAGTCCTGGCCAGGCGGGCAGGACATGGGGTGATGGGGTGATGGGGTGAGGGGCAGGGCTGGTGGGCCCGACTCTGATCGGGCTCCCTCCCAACAGTGCAGGCACTGCTAAGGCCAACAGACCCCATGGGGCTCCTGGGGTCGGGGTGGCTTATTCAGTGGTGGTGCTGTGGGCTTCTTGCAGTCGAGATGTCGGGCAGAGGGGCCCTTAATGTAACCTCTGGGCACCAGTGCTCCTTGCAGACAGTGCTGGCCACTCCTGGAATGAGGCTGTGCCCAGGGTCACAGCTGCAGTGTGCTGCCTGAGGCTCTGCTGGGTAGACGCCAGCACAGTGCCTGGACTGACCACGGCCTCCTTGGCCCGAACCACTGGAGCGAAGGGTGTTCAACCTGCGGGTTTTGCCCTCTGCAGCAGATTAGTCAGCTCTGCACCCATGTGGCCACTACACTCCAACCTGGAGGGTTACATGGGGCATATCAAGGCGTTGGCAGGAGTGGCACACACGCTCTACAAAGGGCGTGCACACACACACGCACACGTACTCCAACTCTAGGGCACCCCCACAACCAACACACAGCACTCACGCATGCTTGTCTACACACACCCAGAATCCCTATAGTCTCAGGCACACCTACAGAATGCACACGTGCACACATGTGAGCGTGCTCATGCATGTCCTCATGCTCACACGTGACTCACACATGGGGGAAGCAGCAGCTGTTAGACCCATCGTGTGCTGCTGGGACTTGATCCATGTGCTGTGCTCCTACACGGTCATGCTCGGGCTTTTATACTCCAAAAACGTTGCATGCAGATGGAACACAGCCCGCCACTGCTCCCAGGTGGACGCAGAGGCTGAATCAATGCTGAGATGCGAGGTTTAATATTTAATATGAGTTTCTTTGGTTTGAGTGATGAAGTGCAGGCCCTGCCAGGGCAGAAAGGATGGTGGGTGCCCCCCATGGGGCTGGAGGCCAGAGAGGAGTAGCCCCACCTACCCTGGAGCCCCAGGGCACGGAGCAGATGCCATTAACCAGCCTCACAAAGGGGGGAAAGTGTAAAATACTGTATTTGTCAGATGGTCTGCATCTACAGCGTGTACACAGCACAGTGAGGGCCTCTGGCTTGTCTCCATGATGGAGGCCAGTGAGCAGGCTGGACTGTGGGGCTGGCTGCCCGTCGGGTGACCTGTGAGGACACGTGGGTTTGTGGTAGGCCCAGGACACTGAGGTCGCACCACCACCATCAGGCTTATGCGAGTCCGGAAAGTGCTGCTGCTCGTGCTCAGATACTGAGTGTCAGCCCTGGGGACCCCGACACCCCTCTCTTCCCGGGTGGGTGCCAGGAAGGCCAGGCCCCTGCACCCAGGGCAGAGCACCCACCAATCCGTGCGGATGGCTGTGCAGCCCAGGAAGCCTGGTGTTCGGGCTGTGTGCAGTAAGGTGTGTGGGTGCCTGTGTGCAGATGTGACACACGTGTGCATGCATGTAGCATGTGCACACACGTGCGTGGTGTGGTGTGCATGTTTCTGCACATGTGCCACAGACCTGGGAGGCGGGGTGGGCCGTGCAGTCTCACACATGCATTCCTCCAGGAGCCTAGACCTCTGCCCCAGGGGTCTGGGCCTTCCTGTGGACATGCCACTTGCTTTCATGGAAGGCACGCCATCCTGACTCAGGGCTTTGTGCCCAAATGTCCACGGGCTTGCCAGTCCCCTCTTTTGTTGTCCCCAAACCCCCATGTCAGGGGATCCAGTCCTGACAGTGGCTGGCTTTGGACATTAAGTCTCCATTGAAAGACATTTGGGCCTTTCCAGAGGCTGGGCCCTTGGAGACCCTGTCAGCCCCTAGTCACGGCTGCTCCCCCCTCCCTCATGCTCCTAGATGGTGGCTGCATCCTTAGCACCCTTAGCTCTCAGGCCTGGGGGGCCGGGGCTGCAGGTGGAGACCCTGTCGTGGGTCCCCGTGTCTCAGACACAGAGATGGTGGAGGGGACGCCCAGATCAGAGCGCCCTGGACTGGCCAGCAGACTGCCACCTAAGGAACAAAACTTAACAAAATGTACACTTGAAACACTAGGACCTTGGGTGGTGTGTGCTGTGGCCAGGCGGGTGTCCCCGGGTAGAAGCCCTGCTCTGTTTCTGGGTGGCCCTGGGGCGGGGGAGTAAGGGGGCCGGGCGCCATGGTGACTGTGATGTGGACGGCTTGCCGACCTTGTCTGACCTTAGGATTCGCCAACACATGTGGCCTAACGCATCGCCTTGCTTGGGGCCTTCACGTGGGGCCAGGGGGTGTGAGCCGCCTCCGAGTCTCGGTGCTCCGTGACCAGCTGGCCTCGTGCGGCAGACGCTCTCTGCTCTGAGGCGAGCCCTGGGGCGGTGGCCAGCGGTCGCCAGCTATACAGTGGTCTCGTTCTTCCAGGGCCCTGTTCGGATGCTGTAGGGCACAGCCTCACATGCGCTGCCCTTAGGCAGCCCGTTTTGGCCAGGGCCACTGAAGGGCAGGGACTGTGTCCTCCCGAGCATCTCGAAGTGGGCAGGGCCCAGGGCCACCTCCCTGCTGGGTGGTGGGGGACAGCCATAGAGCGTGGGGCTGGCCTCACCGCCCTCAGGCTGGCTGACCAAGGGGAAGGGGTCACTCTGGGCACAGCAGGCCAGCGTGTGCAATCCCACTGGGCCCTCAAGCGAGCTGGGGGGACTGTCTGTGCGTGAGCTGCGGGGGCTGCCGTCCAGGCTGGACGGGATATGGTAGGCATACTCCTGCTCGGCCGTGGCTGCCCGGTGCCGGCTGAAGTAGTGAGGCTTGGCTCTGCCCTGGAGAGCCCCGTGGAGGTGTGGGTCATGCGCGAAGGCGTCCTCCTCATGTACATGGATGTGGGCTGCACCCTCCATCAGCTGCTCACAGTGCATCTTGGCGCAGCACGGTGTGGCCGGTGGCAGGCAGCTGACGTGGCTCTGGGCGGCCTGGAGGTTGGTCATCTTGCAGTGGCTGGCGGGCAGGTGGCCGAAGCCCCACAGCTTGCTGGGACATGGTGAGTCCCGCAGGCAGGCCGCATGTCCCAGCGCGTCCCCATTGGCGTTGAGTGCGGGGTGGGCACTGAGCTCCGTGGCCCGGGTGTGCCCGCGGGAGGGGCAGCACGACCACCAGCACTGCCACACATCGTCCCTCTTGGCACAGTGGTGAATGAGCACGAAGAGGCCCAGCGTCACGCAGAAGGCGCCGTACAGGCAGCTGAAGACCATGTCCAGGAAGGGGCCCTGCGATACGGCCAGGGCCCCGAAGGCCCAGGTGGCCGTGAACAGGAGCAGCGTGAAGGTGGCGGCCTGCAGCTGGGCCTTGAGCGAGTGCTCGTTCTGTAGCAGCGAGGCACCCAGGGGGCTGCTGGTGGGCAGCTTGCCGGGCCTGGCTTGGGGGCTGGGGCCCGCCTCGAGCTCCGCCAGCCGCTGCTCCTCCGCCCGCTCGCTGAGCTCGTACCTGCGCTCGGGGTGGTGCTGCAGCTGGATGTAGGCGCCAAGGAAGTGCAGGCAGGTGACCAGGGTGACGAAGGCCGCCGGCCCGTAGAACGCGCCCAGGCTGGGCTCCCAGGCCATCCAGCAGCTGCGGGACAACGGGCGTCAGAGGGGTCTCTGGGGGCAGGTGCTCGGCCAGGCCCAGCTCCACGCCCTCCTGGGCTCACGGGACGGGGCTGTTTTCCATGGTGGGTGCATGCAGCTGTGTGGTGAGGACAGCCCTGGGGCGGCAGAGGGGCGTAGGGCAGAGCCAGCCGCCCTGCAGCCTCGGGGTGCTGGACAGCGTGCATGGGCGTCTGGGGTGGGCGCCCAGGCGGGACCAGGCCTGTGCTCAGGCCACGTGCCGGCCTTTGCTGCTGCCTCCCCTCCTCAGCAGGACCGTGGCCAGGGACCCAGCTCCAGAGCCTGACTCCCAGGTCTCTGTGGGGCTTGGCCTTTCTTTTGGGGGTGACTGAGGGAGGAGAGAGGACTGTGGGAGGCTGGGGCGGGGCTTGGCTCGAGGGTCCTGAGGGTCTGCTGCAGGCTGGCTGTGACCTGTCCCTCTGCACGGCTGGCGTCTGCACTTGAGCCGGCCTCGGCAGGCCCACCCTACCCTTGTTTGTCCTCTGGACCCTGCCTGACTCAGGAAAACCAGCCGTGGTGCCCATGGAGAGGCCAGGAGGGAGACCAAGTCTGAGAGAGGAGGCCAGCCTAGGGGACCAGGCCTCACTGCTCTCACTGTCGGCTTGGGGATGCCTGGGGACAGTCACTGAGTGGCTCCTGGACCCCTGCCCCCAACGGGTCTCAGCTGCTCCAGTCTATCCTCTAAGAGTGGCTGTGATGGGCAGAGGGTGGCACCACTAGCAAGGGTCTGGGCATGGGGAAGCCCTGGGGGTGGCCAGGAGCCCCCTTGGCACCCGGTACTCACTATGCTGAGTCCTCATCCTCCGCCCCATAATTCCCGATGTCCGTGGCAGCTGTGACCCCGCAGATGATGAAAGGAACGCCTCCACAGATGAGGTAGGACCTGTCGGGAGCAGAAGCTGCTCGCTGCCCTTTGAGACCCACCTGGGTCCCAAGGACGGCACCACCTTTATAGCGTTCTGGGAACCAAGGAGCACCCCCTGCAGCTGCCCTGCTGGTCCTCTCCACCCCGGGTCCCGCTCTGCGGGGCCCACACGAGGGGCAGGCGGGGGTTCATGCAGCAAGAGTGACCCAAGCAGCACGATGCCCTGGGTGGACGTGGATGGCTGAGGACAGGGCGGCGGGGCCACTTGCACAGGGGACAGGATGCCAGCTGGGACACTGGCCCAGGCCCCCTCAGGGTGGAGGGGCTCGTCCTGCCGGGCACTGGCAGCTCTCCGCTGAGCTTCCCTCTGGGTCACGCCTTTCAGGTGGGCCGTGTTTAGAAGCTGGGGGCTGCCTGGCTGCTGGGGGCAGGAGCAGATGTTGACCCCTCCCTGCCTGGGCAGCACTGACTTCTCATGCATGCAGCCTCAGCCACCAGCTCCACTGGGAGTGTCCTTGTGCCGGCCCACTGACGCGGAGACCAGGAGCTGTCAAGAGCATGTGCCACATCCAGCCGGCTGGGGAAGGGCACTGGGGGGGGGCGGGGAGGGCTGGGCGGTGGGCTCTAGGGGGGTGGGTGCCTGGCAGCCTCTCGGGGGGTTGGGAGGGGGTTGCTGTCCTCCAGTATGTTGTGGTCAACACTACGGCTCCACGTCCCCAGGGGGAGTGAGCAGGGCCCAGGTGTGCAGGATGACCCTGCTGTGGTCACTCCCAGTGACCCTTGGGGCTCTGTGCCTCCCTTCATTGTCGGGGAGAGAACATACTCGTCAAAAGAAAGGACAAAGATGTTTTCTGACAAAAATAAAGAGAATTTGCTATCAGCCCACTGGGCTTGGAGAGTGGCTGGGGGTGTCCTTGAGGCTGAGGGGCTGTTGTACGGGGCGGGGCTCAGAGGGACAAGCAAGTCTGGACGCCTGAACACTGGGGTGCATACTCAAGGTTTTGCTGTCCCTCAATTTCTTTAAAATACATGTGACTGTTTAAAGCAAGAATTTCAACACTGCTGGAGGCGCTTGTAGTGTGTAAGGGCTGTGGACACGGGTCTTCAGCCTAAGAATGGTGGTGGGCAGGTGGGCCATTTGAGCTTTCTATATGTATTTTACACGAAATAGTACAATTTCCACACTAGAACAACTGTCAAGAGGCTGTGGCTTTAATCCCTATGGCAACCATGAAAAATTAATAGGCAAAAGCTAATAGATAAATTGAAATGAAATTTAAAAATTTTTAAATAATCAAAAGAAGGAAATAAAAGAATAAAGAAGGAACAGAAGAAAAAAAGAAGTGAGAACAGGTAGTGGAAACCTGAGTCCAACCACCATGAAGCCCACCGAACATGCCCACAAGGGCACAGATGGTCAGCGCAGCGAACGGCCGAGCATGGCCAGCAGCATGCTGTCCACTGGGCTGGACGTTCATGGACAGAGAAGGCTGTGTTGGGACTGACAGACGGACGCAAGAGGAAGAGGGAGAGGGGCGTCTCGCGAGGACGCCAGGGTTGGCTCACAGGGAGGCGTCGGCCCTGATGTGTGACGCCAAAGGCCCAAAACACGGGAAGCAAAAGTGAACAAAGTTAAAGGGAGAAACAGACACCTCCAAAGTCACAGCTGGCATTTTAACTCCCCTTTCTCGGCAACTGATAGAACCACCAGGCAAAAGTCAGCGAAGGGCCAGAACACTGGACGAGGACGTCCCTTTGCCTGGGTGACCCTTCCAGGACATCACACCCCGCAGTTGCCCATCTGGGGCACGTGGTTCATTCGTCCTGAGGGAGGACGGGGCTCCGTAAAACAAGTCTCCAACATTTGGCAAGGATTGAAATCATACATGGTATATTCTCCTACTGCATGAAATTAGACTGGAAATTAGTAACAGAAAGATAATTATGAAACCCACAAATATCTGGAAATGAAACAACACACTTCTAAATAATTCATGTATCCAAGAAGAAATCACAAGGGAATTTAGAAAATGCTTTAAACAGGATGAGAAAGAAGATGCAATAACTCAATATTTCTGGGATGCAGCTAAAGCAGCTAAATACAGCTATGAGCACTTTTATGAGAAAAAGGGGAGGTTGGCAGCCTGGTGACCTAAGATGCCACCTCAACAAGGCAGGAAAGTACAGACCAAAGTGAAGAGTAACCAGAAAGGAAAAGATAAAGAAAGGAAACAAGGGATAGTGACTTCCTGAAAATATCAACAAAGTTAACGGCTGGCTAGAAAATCATGGAAAAGACAACACACATCCCTAGCGTCCAGGGGTGCGTCGCCATCGCCGCCCCTGGGCAGGAGAGGTGAGCGTGTTACGAACAACTATACATATGTTTCATGTACATACATGAAATAAATGAGAACTGAACATGTATGCTGAAGACTAGAAGAAGTGGATACATTCCTTGGAGAAAAAACACAAATTACCAAAATTGAAATCAGAAAGACTTAGGAAGTCTGAATGCCCTGTATCTAGAAAAAGGATTGATTTCCATATCCACAGACATTTAAGAAGCTCCAGGCTCCTCGGTATCACCAGTGGGCATGAACACCATCTACGGAGGTGACACCGTCTTGCACGGGGGTTTCCAGGAAACGAGGGACGGGATAGCTCCTGACCAGTCGTGAGGCATAAGCTGAGACCAAAACCACAGGGACATCAGAAAAGTAAGGTGCCCACCTTCATGAACACAGACACCAACATCTCTAGCAGCATATTGGCAAATGTAACCTAGGACTTTATGAAAAGGAAAAACATCAGTGCCAAGTGAGATTTTCTCAGAAATACAAAGTGTGCCATTCATAAAAAGCAGGCCATGTGCTTTGTCCCCAAAACACATCGAGAAATCACGACCCTTTAACAGATGCAGAAAAGCAATGGAACCTGACACACACTCGCCATAAAAAGCCACAGCAAGCCGGGAATGCACATCGTGTCCTCCACCTGCTAAGAGGCCCTGCACCCAGGAGCACACCTGATGTGGGCTCTGAGTGTTCCCCAGGGTCAGGAACGAGGCCAGGGTGTCACCTTCCCAGCCCTGCCGATTGTCCTGGAGACCCCGGCGCTGTATCCGGCAAAGGAGGGTGTCCTGAGAGGGGCCGAGCAGCCGGCCGCACAGCCGCACAGCCCGAGGACTAAAGGGCGAGTGAGGGAGGGGGCACAGCTCTTCCAGGTAAACCGGTCACTTCGTACGGGAGCAGGAAACCGCAGTGCGGCAGATTCCTTTACAAGCTGGCAATTCTGAAACGTACGTGGAACCGTGAGGACACGACTACCAGAGCCGTCTGAAGAGGAGGACGCGTGGGTCTGAGCTTGGAACCTACGTGATGCCCCGGGATCAGGACAGGGTGTCCCAGGCTGGCTCTGCTCCAGCCCTGCCCACGTGCTTGTGCCCCCGTGGAGAGGACAGCTGAGGGCTGCCCCGCAGACCCCAACCTCCCTGGGTGTGGCTGGGGCCCCTCACCTGACCAGAAAGTGCCAGGGCTCCTTTTTGGCAGGCCGGAGACACCAAAACCAGTCTGCCAGGCAGCACTCCCAGCCTAACGACACCACGGCGACCCACGGCCATGCACCTCCTGCCTGGACCCCTACCTGGCCAGCCCGCCGGTCTGTCCTGCGGCTCCATGCTGCAGGCTCGGCTCTGGGAGAAGCCTTCTGCTCACCTGTGGAGTGGCTATCATTCCTGCACACCTGAGGTCACCCTGCTGTGCACGAAGGCAGGACCTTGCCACCGTGGACCTGCCCCGAGCACGCCGCACACCCACGGCCATCTGAGTGGGGCGTCAAGTCTCCTTCCATAGGATGCTCACCATCTGTAGGTGCACCGGGCAGGCGGGGTGGGTCCTGGATATGCCGGGCAGCTCAGTGGCCTTGTCCAAGGCTCCGAGGATGGCATGTGTCCCATGCAGCCAGCCCAGAACAGGAGTGAAGGGAAATAGGCCAGCTTACACGACACTGTCTGGTGGTGTGGCTCAGTGGCCTGAGAGAGGGCCCAGCCGAGGGCTGGATGCCAAGGGGTCGTTCCCGCTGACAAGTGTTTCCCGTCTTGGCCTTTTTCTAATTGTGAAGTAGGGAGAGGAACGGGCCTCGTATGCTCCCAGCACAGGATGGGAAGCAGGGCCAAGGGCCATGCCAGGCAAAGCTGCAGGGAGACATCGCTGGTTGCTTTCAATGGCTGGAGGGAAATTTCACAGAGGAGTGGGCTTGGGGAGTGGCCTGGAGTGGCCCTGGTCCAGCTGCGTCCACATCCAGCAGACACATGATGTTGTCATGGCACCTCCCACAGCGGCTCCATTCCCACAAAGCCCCTCTGAACCTGCGGAAAGCCAGTTTCTACCTGAGAAAGATCCTCAGGTTCTGATCAGGGGGACCCCTTGGCCGTCTGAAGAGGCATGTCAGCAGGTGGCCCGGGAGCACTGTGATAAGAATGGGCTGGGGGCTTGCTCTGCTCAAGCCTGCTACCTGCAACCAGCCCCGTGGCCAAGGTGAGCCCACAGGAAGCCCCCACACTGGTCCCTCTAGCGTCCTGTGGTGGGTGGAGAAAGGGGTGAACTGCTAATCGTGACACCTGGGGACAGCTTGCCCAGGAGACCCTGTGGGTCTCACCTGGGTGATTCAGCATCCTACCCCATCCTTCCCTGCTGGCTGGGGACAGTCCCGGGGGGCTGGTGAGACCTCCAGCACACCCTGCAGGGTGAAGCGGTCATGGCCTCTCCACTGCTTCTGGCCAGGACCCCCAGAGCCAGCGGGACCCTCTTCCTCTGCAGGGGCGAACTTGGCCTTCCCTGAGCTGCTCCGGCTCCAGGCCACCTGCCAGCCCTGGGGACCTCGGCCGAGCTCGGCTCCCTGGCGCGGTGCAGGCTCGGTCAGCAGGGGGCGCTGGAGGCCGCAGCAGGTGCCCAGGCCCGGGCAGCTGTTCTTGCTGCGGAGGCTGGTCAGCAGTGCGGGTGTGTAGGAGGCCCATAGACCCCCACCTGGTCAGTGGCCGCCTTCTCTGGCCCCGACAGGGCCCGTCTGCACCGGCTTCAGCATGCTTGGCTGGACACCCTCTCGGCCAGCCACCTGCCCCTGCAGCCACCCTGGCCCAGGCGGTCTGCAGCCCAGCCTTGGCCTCTGGTCCTCCGGGTTTCCTCCTGGGTCTGGTCCTGCTCAGGTGCCTACATGACTGTTTAGACCACAGCGAGGCCTGTCTGCTCAGGGCACCAGTTCCCATGGACCAGCCCTTGGCCACTGCTGGACCCTCTTAGGACCACACATCCTCTGGCTCGCATCTCAGTGCCTCCCCGCGGGTCTGTGGGATGCTGGGTGGGTACTCACCTGGCTACTTGGGGTCAGACTGGCCTCTTCTTTTGGCTGAAGTTTCTAGAAAAAATGTGTGAACCCGAATCCCAGCGAAACCCTGTTGCTGCCCCTGTGACTCGGTGAACCAGGCCGTGAGCGTCCAGGATGCACACAGGGCATGACACGCAGGTGCCCGGCAGGGAGTGAGCTGGGGACGTGCTGGGTGTCCGGGCCCTTGGGCACCATGGACAGTGAGGTCCTCTGAGCGCAGCCTGCTCCCCTGGGGCTCAGAGAGGGGGCCTGGCACATGGTGGCCTCTCATCCCAGGCACATGTGCACACCCACAGCCCCAGAGTGCCCTGCCCAGGGGCCGTGCTGAGCCATTAACACAGGTTGGGTGTCAGCCATGGCTCAACCTCCGGAGAAACCCAGTGCTGAGAGAAGCAAGTCTTTGCCCCGGGGATGCGGCCTCCATGAAGCTCTAGGGTCCTGCCCTTTAATGAAGAGGTGAGTCTGGGAGTTTGGACAGATGGAGGTACCTGTGGCCTCCAATCCGAGGTGGAGACCTGAGGGTGGTTGGGAAGCCTGGTCAGGGCTGGTGAGGCCAGTGGGGTGCGGCACGGGGCACAGCCGAGCCCTGCTGAGGTCCTGTGGACTTACTCCCGCTCAGCTTGGGGGCTCCCTCTCCACCAAGAAGGGGCAGCTGTCGGTGGGTCAGCCACAGGCCACTGGCCCTCCAGACAGGCAGGAGGAGCAGAGGGGGAGTGAAGGGCGCGGCTGGAGCCGGCTTCCCGGGGTGGGACCTTTGCGGGCCGCTTGGGGCCCGTGCTGGCATGTGCTGAGGCGCCCCTGCATTCCCACCCTTCTTGACATCTGCTCCTTGAGAAGTCTTAGAAAGAGGGATAAACCCCAGGATGGCGCCCCCTGCTCCGTGCCAGTCTCCAACGCCGCGGGTCCCCAGCCATAGGCCAGGATTTGGTGTCTGATTATTTGGTGGCCCCAAGCCCATGGGGTCCTCATTCCTGGTATCCCAGATCTGTCCAGCCAGGTTAATGAGTGGGTCACTTGACAGAAATCCCTCTCATGGGCTGAGCTAGTAATTAGCCAGCCTTCGAGGTCCTGGAAGCCTGACCTTGATACCCAGGTGCCTGACCCCCACTGCACTGGGGCACCACGCCTCTTCTTGGGGATACAGCATTGCCAGGACACAGTGGGCAGCTTAGCCAAGTCTGGGGGGCCACAGGAAAGAATGGAGACTGAGCAGTGGGCTGATTTCTTTCTCTGCTGGCATCAGAAAGGACCAGCAGGTGAATGTGCCCCTGGGGCCAGGACCCTAGAGCAGGTGTGCCGGGCCATGGCAGGGTCCCAGTTGCCCTATTGGGGTCCTGGGCTCCATGATGGTGTCCCAGCTACTGTGGTGGGGTCCCAGCCGCCGTGGTGGGGTCCTGGCCTCCATGATGGGGTCCTGGGCTCAGGGGTGGGGTCCTGGCCTCTGTGGTGGGGTTGTCCTCCTGGGTGGTCTGTCCACTGGCCAGATGTCCTCGAGATGGCCCATCCCCAAGGATGGCCTGGGGAGCTGCCACCACGTGGGACAGACAGCAGCCCACCTCTGTCCTCATGGAGCCACAGTCCCTGCAGGCAGGATGCACCGACATGAACGGTCAGCACCAGGGACCCTTGGTATTCCAGTCATTGTGTCTAGGTCCTCCCTGTGTCCTTGGAGGGAGAAGATGGGTGGGGTGGGTGGGGACGGAGTTCAGACAAGGAGCCACTGATGCGTGGGATGGGGTGGCCTCGGAGAGCTTGGGCAGGTCCCAGGGGCCTCAGTGGCCACAGTGGCAGATGGTGGACGTCTCAGAAGCTGGGAGGGCTGCTGGGCCAGGCTCTCCTGAGGACGGCAAGGGGACAGTTTTCCTGCAGAGGGCCTGGTGGGTGGCTGGGACTGTGCTGGTGCAGCGAACGGCTCTGCTGGCCCTGCTGTGTGGATGCTGCCCTGTGGCCAGCCCTTCATCTCGGCTTTGGAGCTGTTCCTCCACCTGGTCTTGCTTCGGGGACACCTTCCCTGCACATCCCCTCTTAATTTTCCTCAGTTGCTCTTAATGATGCTTCCTCTGGGTCTTGTGACACGTCTTCGTGGGGGAAGCTGCCTGCCGAGTACATCCTTCAGCCAGCTGGGCCTGGCCAGCAGTGGCCATCCTTCCTGGACTGTCCCCAGGGGCCCAGGCATCCAGGCTGAGTGCAGATTCAGGGTCCAGCTTCCACAGGCTCAAAGCCCTGGGCCATTTATGTGTGTCCCACACAGGTGATAAGAAGGGTACTCCTGACATCTGCCCACTCAGATCCTCAGACCCCGCCTGGGCCACCCCACAACCGGAGGCATGTCCTCTCTTGAGGAATGCCCCGCAGGACTGCCTGGCCTGGTGCTGCCCCACCAGCCACCCCACTCACAGAGCAGAGCACCGGGACCCTTTGTCGCAGGCAAGCGGCTGGCAGGAGCGGCTGTGTGGGCTGCGGCCAGTGTGGGGACCTGTCCCAGGCACCGCCCTTGGGAGGCGGGGTCCCAGAGATGTCTGCTCCTGGTCCAGTCAGCATTGTGTCATCAGGACTTCTGCAGCGAGAAATCAGTCGACTGCTTCAGCTAAGCCAAAGGTGCCATTTACATCCACTTGCCTAAGTGTGGTCTTGTGAAGCCACCAGTGTCCTCGGAAATGCGTGGCACGCTCCTCCAAAGCTTGGCCGACCAAGATGGGTGGAGGTGGGTGAAAGCCACTGGGGGTTTGGTGGCTGGAGAAGGGCCAGCTGACAAAGACCTCGGGTCACGTGGAGAGAGAGAGAGACTCCTGTGCTGAGCACCGACCACGACCACGGTCTCTTGCTGGAAGTGTGCCTGGGCACTGAGAGCACAGTGGGCACACTGTGTCACTGTGTGATCTCTGAGATGCCGCCTGCTATGCTGCTGGGACAGGTGCCAGCATGTGGGGCTGTGCAGTCACTTTGCCTTAAAATTGTCCTCTCTGGAGCCGTCTGTGAACCAGGACGTCTGCCCCAGGTGTGGCCTCTTGGGGTCACCGGGGGACCCAGGTGTCACCTTGGTGCATGCAGCTTGGGTCACTGATGGCCCTGGAGCTGTCTGCTCCTGCTCAGGGCACCCACACACCTGGGTGCCACGCCGGCTTCCTGTGGCCGTGCTGAGCAGCCTCAGTGCCACCTAGCCCAGACTGGCCATGAGGGCCTGCCCAGCTCTGCCCATTTCAGAATGTGCACTGCTGCTGAGAAGGGGTTCCTGCAGAGGAGATCTGGGGGAGCAGTCCTGCCCCTGGGCAGGGCCCTGAGAGCTGGTGCCAACTGCGTGCTGCAGGGCTCAGAGCATCTGACGTGAGCACCACGGTGCCCGCACAGCTGCAATTTTTCAAATAGAAAAACCACAGGTAACAATCCTGTGGCAGCTTTGTGGAGACAGGGTTGGCTCAGACCTTGAACAACAGGAAACTACTTAGGCGCACTTTATCAGAAGGAGCAGAACAGATTGCAAAATCAGGAGTAATTACATGTAGCTAAATTGGGAATTAGCCCCTGAGCATCAATATAATCACAGCAAGAAAGTGTTTAATTCGGAAGCAGCTTCCCTTTGGCCAAGAGCGGTGGCCTGAATAATCATGCCCCTCATTTCATATGGTTAAGCCCTGACCCCCGTGGTGGTGGTGGTGGTGGTGGTGGTGGTGGTGGTGGTGGTGGTGGTGTTAGGGGTCCCTTGGGAGATGGTTCGGTGGTGAGGATGGAGCCTGGTGAACGGGGTCAGTGCCCGTGCAACAGAGCTTCCTGGCTGTGTTTCCAGGCAAGGACACGGCAAGAGGTCTGCGTCCCGGGAGAGGGCCTCACCCTGTGTCTGGCACCTGGGCTCAGGCCTTTATCCTCCAGGCCTGTGAGAGATAAATGCCTGAGTTTACAAGCGTCCTGGGCTGAGGTTTTGTTAGAGGTGCCCTAGGATTCTCAGGGAGGGACTGGAAGATATGGAAGGGACCCCCAAGAGTCCCCACCGAAGGGAGATGGCCATGGGGTTGGGAGGGCATGGCCCGGCTTCTCAGTGCGTTCCCGAGTGCCAGCTACTGGTTGCTGGCACCACCATGGGGCAGCGCACTGGGACCAGTGACCGTTGAATTACACGGCCATGTCTGCTGCAGGGACTAGCTGGCAGGCAGAATGGGGACCCGGAGGGAGAAGAGGATTCAACAGAGCTGAAGAGAATTCTGGGAAATACACAGGCTGTGAAGTTCTGGCCTAAAGTCTTTGGTGTGGTAACAATCCTGTGGCAGCTTTGTGGAGAAAGGATTGGCTCAGAGACAGAAATATCAGCCTGGCCCTCTGTATCTCAGCAGTTCTCCCCGCATCTCTGTCTCTCCATCTAGTTGGAAATGAGCAGAGGGCCGGAGAGCTGGCCTTGGAAAACGCCAGCGCCTGAGCAGGAGGGCTGCCCAGGGCCCGGTCTGCTCTCTGCAAGGGCAGGTGGGGCTGGCCCTGGGCTGGCAGCAGGCACCCGGCTCGGGGTGCGTTCCTACCCTGCTGCCTGGTCAGGTTGCTTTTGTGCTGGGCTGGCCTCCCTCTGGGGCCTGGAGGGGCAGTAGCGAGAATGTGGAGCTGCCAGTCCCCAGTGGAGACCCGGGCCAGGTTGGGGGCCCACGTCCTGGGCAGAAACCCCACTGCTACGGGGGGATGCAGTGGGCTCTGTGTGGTCCTCCTGGGAGAGCGATCCATTTTTGGGGCTCATGTCTGGGCCTTCAGCACCTTCTGACCCCCCTAATTGTGAACCCATCCAAGCCAGATGAGCCCCTGGGAGCAAAGCCAGCCCCGGGACTTGAGCTTCTGCTTGTCTGGTTTGTGTTCCATGAACTTCCCCAGTGCCAATGACCCTCGGCCCCAGCCCAGCCCTGTGAAGGGGTCAATCCTCCCACTGGGCTGAGCACCCCCAGGGGGCTGGCCGTGGTCCCCTCTCTGTGAGCGTAAGAAAGGTCCTCCTCCAAACCTTGCTCTGTTTCCCCCTGCAGCCATATGGCCTTAAAGCCCAACAGCTGCATTCCCAGAACCTGGTTTCGACATTCAACGAGCAGGACCTGTTCTGCTCCCAAACCCCCACCTGCAGGGCTGAGGGGCCGCGCCTCTGCGGTCTGAAGCCCACCCCTGCAACCAGGTGGTGGCGTCCAGCAGGGGCCGAGGCTGGAGGGAGGGGGCCCGATTCACTCTGAGCCACGGCCACATCCGTGTGGTGGCTAGTGGCTCTGCTTCGGGACCTCTGGGCTGGGTCTGGGGCCTCAGGAAAGACACTCCCCAAAGGTGGGGCCCCCACAGGACCATCACCTGCCCCCACTCCATCCTCCCTGTGGGCCACATGCAGGACACTCCCTGGAGCCTCCCGCCCCTGCCCCCTGCCCACCGAGTTTTCTAAGCACAGAAGGAACGGAGCAGAGCCCTCCCCACTGACACCGCACTTCCCGCTTCTGTTGGCCAGTTTCCTTCATTCTTGCCACTAAACTTCAGCACAATTCTAGAGGATTTTCTCCCTAAAACCTAACGAACTGTAGGCACTAAACAGTGCACTCTGAATTAACCAGCGGGTTAAAGAAAAAATCCCAAGGACAACTAGAAATTATTTTCAGATGAATTTAAAAAAACCCTACAACATACCAGACTTACAGGCTGCAGCCAAACCAGGGCTCAGGAAAATTTACAGCTGTCAGTGTCCACGGCACAAGAAGAAGGCTCTCAAACCCATGATCTAACTTTACACCATAAGGCACTAGAAAAAGGTAGAGGCAGGTAAACTTAAAGGAAGGAAGGAAGGAAATCATAAAGACGAGAGGAGTAAATGAGAGAGAGAATAGGAAAGCAATAGAGAAGATCGGTGGGACCAAAGCCGGCTCTTTCAGGGATCAACAAAACCCACCAGCCTTCAGCGGCACAGACAGGGCAGGTCAACCTTGGCTGGACATTGGAGCCGGGGCCACTAGGCAAGAGAAAGAAACAAAACCCGTCCAACCTGGGCAGGAAGCATCAAGCTCTCCATATGTACGGATGCCAGGACCACTTCTGTGTCGTCCCTAGGAGTCTGAGAGGAAGCTCCCAGAGCTAAAAAACCAAGTCACCAGGGTTTCAGGACCTAAGACCAACACAAGAAGTCGGCTGTATCTCTATTCACAGGCAGGGAACGATCCGAAAAGAAAATGAAGACGGTCTCCCACTTACAACAGCATCAGAAAAAATCAAATAGTTAGGAAAGAATGTAACCCAGGAAGCACAAGGCACGTGCCCTGAGAACTGTGAGACATTTCCGGAAGAAATTAAAGGCCCAGATCAGTGGAGAGGGATCTTGTATTTACAGACTGGATGCGGTCGATGATGCTAAGAATTCTTGAAATGCCCTGTGAATTCAGTGCAGCCTCTATCAAAACTCCAATGGCTGTTTGTGCAGAAATGGTAAAACTGATCCTAATGTTCACACGGAACTGCAAGGGGCCCTGAGTAGCCAAAACGATCTTGGAAAAGGAGACTGTCCTCTTTGCTCCTTGGACTGGCCCTCACCAGAGGGCAGCACGGCCAATGCCAAGAGTTGGGGGGTCTCGGTGCTGGCAGCCCCTCTGCCAGTAGGAGTCCCCCACAGCTGGCCTGGCCACACGTGGCCCCAGAGCTCACACAGAAAGGGGAGCCATGCCTGAAACTTCCTTCTCCTCCTCAGTCCTGCAGAATTTCATATTCTTGCAGTTTCCTTGAAATCCCTGAAATGGGCTTGGTTTCCCCAAAGTTGAGCAGCAGAGGGTTTGAGAGAGTGGCCAGGCCCCAGGATGGGTGGGCCACAGGGGCAGTGAGGGCTGATGGGGTCCCACAGGCGGACTCCTCCGTGAACAGACCCCTTGGTGGCTCTGAAGCCAGTGGGTGTCCCCTCTGTGGCTGATGGGCAGCCAGGGTCAGTGTAAGAAATCAGACAATCGGCTGCCCCCTTCTCAAAATGCCGGCTGCTCTGAGTTCACACAGACACTTCTCACTCCCTTTCTTGTTGTCTTTCTTTGGAAAACTGCAGAGCAGAGCCAGGGGGTGACATGCTCCTTCCGGCAGAGCCAGGACCGCTGCCCGCCACACCTGGGCCCGCCGGGGGTCCAGCCCCACACCGGGTGCTGCCCAGTCAGCTTGCGCATGATGGGCTGCCTGGACCGATAGCACGAGCCTTGGGGCTCTTCCCCCGGGGAATACTCAGGGTGTTGGTAGCGCACAGGCTACTTCCAGCCTTGGCAGTAGGGTCAGCGATGCAATCAACGGGCGCCCTTCCCAGGGCAGACTGTCCCTAGTGAGGGTGCCTCTGCCTTGGGGTCATGCGGACGAGGAGGGCAGAGGCTGCTGACCCCGCATGTGGACGGCAGATTGCAGATCCCGGGAGGGAAGGCCCCAGCCCCCATCACGCTCCCCCAGCCTTTGGGGTCCCCTTGATCAGCTTCTGGTCCATGCGGAAGGCAGGCCTGGTGCACCCAGCCCCAGGCGAGAGCTGGTGAGGGCAGTGCAGGAGGCAGGCCCCGCGGAGCCCAAAGCTTTGAAAGAGGCACGCACGCCCACCTGATGTGCTGGTCACCAAGGGAGCTACTGGGGGTCACAGGGCCACGTGCCCTCCAATGTTAAGGCCTTTGTGCCAACAGGAGGGGATGCAGAGGGGAGGGAGGAGACCATGGTTTCAGGCAACACAAATTTCCAGGGCAGCCTCTGGTTTGACACCGCTGGCCCAGGGCATGGCCACTAAGCCCAGGCCCACGGCCCCGTGGGCCCAGCAGCTCCTGGACTCCCAGCGGGTTTTGTGCATCTTGAAGTCAGAACACTCCAAGACCTCAGCCTCGTTCTTTGAGCACCAGGAGACGCTCCAGTCAGTTACGCTCCAGACCAGAAGACACTCTGTGAGTGACTTTTAAGCCCCAGGACCCGGGGCCATCCCGGCAAGAGACAGGAGATAACGAAATCCTGCCTGTCTGGCCCATGTTCGTGCAGAGGCGCCACGGACCTGGTCACTATGTGGCAATGTGTCTGTTTGGATCTGAAAATCAGTGTCACAAACCTCTGGTGGAGGTCAGCTTATTTATTAAACAACACAGGGCAGGGTTTTATCTGCCTCAAAATGAGTTCTGACCATTTTCAGGCACACAGAGGTATTGCCAGATAGCCCTTCAAATGTGGAGCCAGTCAGAGCTCAGTCCAAGGGGCTGGGCGTCCACCGCCTCCCGGCACAGGCCTCCATCTCTGTGACGGCAGCTGCCCCTCTCGGGGACCACCTACCCACCCCCAGCCCTCCAAGGCTGAGGAAGCCACCTCCTGCAGGCTGGGGCAGTGGCCCCTCCCCGAAGCCGCCTACACCTGGCCTGAAGCCCCCCTGCAGCTAGAGGCGGAGGCTCCTCTCTGACACAGCGCAGGTGCCTTAGCTCCCCAGAAGCCGGGACCTGGCTCTACCACGGCCCATGGCAAGGAGCTGGCAGCATGGGGCACACCCACCACCTTCCCCAGCCCCTGCCCCGATACCCCAATGCTCCCTTCCCAGCACCCTGCCTCCACCCCCTGCTCCTGGCCATCCACGTAGATAGGATGGCCCTGGGCTCCTAGTTCCCCTGTGGCCAGTCTGTGGAGACCCAGGGAAAAGGTTTGGGCTGGGGGCTCTTGGAGCCTGGTGGGCACTCGGTACCTGAGCAGGGGCTGCCTTGGGAACGGCTGTGGGCCTGCGCCCGGGCGCGGAGGGGCCTCCATGGTTGCCTGGGTGTAGATGTTCCTGGCGGTCACGCCGATCCACAGCATGGTAGTCAGTGAGGAATAATGCAGCACGATGCCCACCTAGGGGGACAGGCTGGTCAGCATGCTCCTGTGGACACTGTAGCTCCCCCCAAGGCCAGTGAGTCCCCGCCCCATCTGCAGCCTCCATCGACAGCTCAGTGGTGACAGGGAGTGGGCCAAGCAGGAGGCGCCTGGGGGTCCTGGGGCAGGTGCACCCTTCCCGGGCCTCAGAGCTTGAGCAGACACGGGCTGTGAAGCTCTGCTGTCCTGCAGAGAGAGGGGGCAAGGGTCCCATGGGCCTGTGTGCACAACATCCTGGGGGCAGTCAGCCTGGGCCAGCTACACACATGTCCCTGGGCAGCATGTGCAGCGTCTCTGCATGTGGGACCCGTGTGCCATGTGCCTGTGGTCAGTGTGGTCCTGGCACGGGACCCTGAGTGCACTTCCCCTGGGCTTAGCCCCACACAGCTGCCCACCAGGAGGAGGGAGATGGAGGTCTGTAGCTGGCCTCTCTGGGATTCGGGGATTCGGGGAGGTCTCATGGCAATGTGTCTCCAAGTAGGAGTTGCTCATCACTATGGCAACAGTGTCCGCGTTGGCCCCATGGCTGGCGCTGGCTGCACTGGCTAATTACGGGCTCCACACTCGTCCGTCTCCATCTGACCCAATAAAACGAGGTCGTCTTTGAAGTAATGACCTGACATTTCCCAGTGACAAGTAAAATATGGCTACTACTGGAAAGGACATAAATGTTTAAGGAATACGGAGATTTCCCAAAAAAAGTCAATGTTGCACCATGATGACGATGTATCACATTCAGAGTTCAGTTTTTACTTATGAGAACAGCCTATAATAACTGATGGAAATTCCAAGGGGCATGGTGGGAAAATCCCCGAGCTCTGTTCACGGTTCTGACGGGCTCCCCGCATGTGGGGGAGTCCGGCCCTTTCCTGGGGCTGTTCGGGGCCTCATGATGCGGGCTGTGTGCACCAGGTGAGCCGAGCTCGGTCCCAAGCAGGGAGCCCTCCCTCACACGAGGCAGGAAGGTGCTGGGAGCCAAGGGCCAAGAGCTCTGGGCACCCGAGGCGAACAGGGCCTGGCTCTCTTCTCAGGGGACAGCCGTGTGTCTGTCAGCAGTGTAAATAGAAATAATTCACTGGGAGACAGGCCCCCGGAGGAGCCCGACCCTTGGCTGCGGGAGCTGACCTCGGGCTGTGAAGGCGTCGGGAGCAGGGACGGGGCAGCGAGCAGGGCTGGCTTGCGCCTTCTCCAGCTGTTGTTTTGAGCCGTGCCAGGCTAAGCACATTCGGGGTTATTGGGAGGCATACACAACCAGACTCTGTCTCCAAACACCAACCTCAGGCTGGACAGTGGAGAGGTCATGGGACCCATCCTAGGACGGGGGCAGCTCATGCTTCTGGACCCAGGGCCAGTGCTGACGCACATTCATTATGTGAGGCCAGCACAGCCTCTGTGTCCGTGATGTCACTTAGCACTTTAACGAGGCTCACAGTCATCTTTTTGTTGCCATAACAACCAGCCAGAGAGTTGGACCATCTCTCATACATCAATCATTTCACTGCAAGGCTGAACGACACTTGGAGGGAAGGTTGGCTGGAGTCTGTGTTCACACACCAGGGATGTGGTGTCCCTTGTCAGGGTGGGGGCCAGCCTGGCTGCCAGTCCAAGGAAACCACGTTTCCTATAATGAATTGGCTCATGTAGCGAGGGAGACTGAGATGCCCCGAATCCGCTGTCAGCGAGCTGGAGGCCCAGGACTGCCTAAGTTCCAGTCTGAGCCTGAGTCCAAAGGCAGGGCACTGATGTCTCGGCCTGAGGACAGCCAGGCTGGGAGGATTCTTTCCTGTAGTGCCTTTGCTCCACTCAGGCTGCCAGGGGTCGCAAGCAGCCCACCCGCACTGGGAGGGCCGTCTGTTTCGCTCAGCCCACCCTCGCAAGTGCTGATCCCACAGACACCCCCAGAATGAGGCTGACCCAACATCTGGGCGCCCACGGCCAGTCCAGCTGGCGCATGGAGCTGACTGCCCAGTCCAGTTTTTAACCCGTGTCTACGGGGCTGTCTCCTCCAGCGAGTGCCAAGCTGAAGCCAGCCGGCGGGCTGTGACCCTCAGTAACTGTAACCGACACTTCTATTTGTGTCTGTGCAGCACCTGGCGGAGTGACTGTAATGTCGGGCACCCCTGGGCGGATGCCCCGAGGGCTCGCCGGGGTCTGTGCAGCCCGTTCCCTCCCTGGCTCCAGCTCTGCTGTCGGCTCATTCCCCCTGATGCACTGGGGCTGTTTCCAGCCTTTGTTTGCTGTCTGTCCCCCGGGTCCACACAGCCCAGGGGTGTGTGGCTGTGTTCCCAGTGGCCCCGCAGCACGGTGTCTGCAAATGGAGGGGTGAATCACTGTGCCCCTGCTGCCTTGTGGACGGGCAACTGGGGGATCAGGATGGCCTCTTCCAGAGCTCAAGGACTGGCTTCCTCTGGTGGGGGTCCTGAGAGTCCCCTCTGAAGAGAGTCCATCATTTCTCACAGGAACACGATTCCTACAGACCTTGCCCTCCTGGACCCTTCCAGGCCTGCACCCACCCCCACCCCTGCTTCCCGGGCGTCCATCCCACTAACCCGCCAGGCATCGGATGCCACAGTTACTGGCCTCCAGGGGGTGGGTGCAGGGGACAGCTCCCAGGTTTTTGGGAGGCATGGGCTCCCCAGAACCGCTGGGCCCGTGGTTCCCCGAGGCAGTGCCTGGGCCTGGGGGGCTGCTGGCGACTGGCCCCTCACCCACCGGTCGGGCACTCACGTGGCAAAGTGCGGGCACACAGATAGAATCTACCTCACTGCACTCAGACGGCCCCTTCCTCAGCGCCGCATTTACAGTGCAAACTGGATTTCCCCGTGTGCTCGCTCTGGTTGTCACTAAAAGCCTTAAGGAAGCTTGCGGCACCTGGGCGCGCCTGCTCCTCCGGACGCCCCCGCTGCTGTGGGCCTCTCCCCCGCCCCCCGTCCGCAGAACCCCGCACTCGGCGCACACCCGCGGAAACCCGCCCTTCCGAGCTCCGCCGCCCCTCCATGCGCCCCTGCCGCCGCGGACCTCTGCTCAGGGTGTGCTGACTTTTTTGCTGGAGTCCGAGAACAGGTGGCAGAATCGGCTTCCGGATGGGACATACGGCCCAGTTGTGGGTGTCTCCCTCCCTCCCTCCCTGGGGAGGGCCGCCCCGCAGCTGGGCTCTGGAGCAGCCGAGCGGTCTCAGGCCATGGCACCTTGCCTGCAGGTCGGAGGGCACGAGCAGCAGGGTCTCACGGCTGACGCTTCCTCAAGGCCCCCAGCGGGAACAGCTTCTCCCCCCGGCTATCTGCCAGCTGCTGTCCTGTGCAGGGGACAGGCCATCTCAGTGGACAGACTGGCCCGAGGGCGGCTCTGGTGCGCACAGGTGTGGGTAGGCAGGCCCCAGCAGCTCCCATGGCCATCATAAACATTCGCTGACTTCACAGCCCCGAGGGCTGCAAGAGGAGCCGTCTGACACCCCTCACCGATGGGCACCGGGCCGAGGTCACTTCCACGAGGCTGGGCCAGATGCACGGCCACCAAGTACAGACCAGAGACGCTGCAATCCACGGGGAAGCTGCACCTGGACTGTCTGGGTGCCAGAGCTCACTGCCACCTGGAGGTCACTGTTCATCTGGAGGCCATTGTCCACCCAGCAGTGACTGTCCACTCAGGGGTCACTGTCCATCTGTAGATGACTGACCACCCAGGGGTCACTGTCCGTCTGTAGGTGACTGTCTACCTGGTGGGGTCACCCTCCACCTGGAGGTGATTGTCCACCCTGGGGTCACTGTCCATCCTAGAGATGATTATCCACCTGGAGGTGACTGTCCACCCAAAGGTCAATACCACCTGGAGGTCACTGTCTGACCAGGGGTCACACTGGAGGTGACTGTCCCCTTGGGCTGAGCAGGGCCCACGGGCAGGCATGGCAGTGGGAGGGGAGGGGAATGGGGTGTCTGGACAGCGGGAATGGCCTCAGGGGATGGAATGCCCTCCCCTGAGCTCTGTCAGGAGCGCAAGGGCAGTTGCTATTTTCTCCCATTTAGAGAGTCAGTGGTGGTGAGGGGGCCACTGGGTGGGAAGAAGACCCCTCCGGGACCTGTCCTCAATGCGCGGAGGCTTCCGCTCTCCCTTTGCTGGCAGGGAGCTCTGTGCTGCGTCCCCCGTGTGTCGTCTGAGGCCTGGACTCCTGGCGACCCGCCAGACACAGAGCTTTTCCCTCATGAGGAGCAGTGCATCAGCATCTGTGGCCTCCCACCTGGCAGGGGTGGGGGAGCAGGTGGCCCCAACTCTGGGGGAGCAGAGCCCAACCGACGCCTGGGGTGAGCGCCGCGGGCTGGGCAGTGACATCACCCTGGCACGTCACTGCAAGCCGGTCCCATCGCACAGTAAATTATCTTAGATCGAATGCCGAGAAAATAATCAGACGGGCCCGGGGGACTGTGATCCAGGCTCACTGGAGGCGGAACTACTACTCCTCTGAGGAGAAACCTCAGCAAACACGCGAACAGCACTTCCGAAGAGGACGATTACCACAGATTCACCTTCGGTGGGAGGGTGGTGAGCACACGTGCAGCAAGCTGGGGGCAGAGGGCACTTACCGCCTGGCACAGGATTGGGTACTTGGTGCGGTTGATGCCGCCTGCAAACACCGTGAAGGTCAGAGCCGCGTGGAAGCAGAAATTCAGGAGCGTGTGCCGCCCTTTCCGGCTGATCCGGATGGCGCTGCGGGGAATGGAGGCATTTCAGGCCAAGTGCGGACACGAGCAAATGCAGAGCTCTGCCCGTGCCCGCCCTCGCCCCACCTACACCCTGTCTAGGCCCCGCCCACATCCTGACCCACCACACTACACCTATCCAGGCCATGCCATTCCCCGACCCACGCCCCTACCTTGGCCAGACCCCAGCCCACACCCTGTCCAGGCCACGCCCACGCTCCCCGCCCACACCTGTACCCTGTCCAGGCCCCGCCCACAGCCAGCTACACTCTGTCCAAGCCACACCCATTCCCCCACTCCCTCCTGCCTGCACCCTGTCCATGCCCCCTGCCCACACCCTTCCATGCCCAGCCCATGCTTAGCCACATCCTGTCCAGGCCACGCCCACACTTCCCGCCCACACACGTAGCCTGTCCAGGCCCCGCCCACGCCCAGCCACATCCTGTCCAGGCCCCGCCCATGCCCCCCCCTCCCGCCATCCACACCCTTTCCACGCCCCATGCATGTGGGAGCCGCACTGACGAGAAGCGCTGGGACAGTTGGGGCTGGGAGTAACACACGGGAAGGCTAACAGGAGAAAGGGGACCTGCCGAATCCACCTTGACTGGTGGTGGCTGGATGGTTGGGTTTTAACCACCCCAGAATTTGGAATTGGAGAAGCCCATGAGAGGTCCCAACCTTGGTCGTGGGGCGCAGGACAGGACCGATGCCCGAGACACTGACCTCTCCCGTCCTGGAGGGAGACAGTGCTCCTGCCCTGGGCAGACACTGGCACCTCAAGAAGGGGCTCTGGTGGGGCTGACTCCAGTGTGGCCCTGTGGCCGTGCCTGTCCCAGGATGCCGCCTGCACTGTGACCATGCCGTGACTGGGCCCTGCCCCGGCCATGGCCACGGCCGACGTGGCCAGCCCAGGCCTAGAGTATGACCGTGGCCACAGCTTCTCCGCGGCCTTGGATGCACCGAGGCCTCTTGCTGCCACTGTGGTTCTGGCCACGGTCTTGGCTTTGCTCATGACTAAGATTCAGGGCTGGACTCTAATGTGGCCAGGACCTCTCCCCACATTTCCCAAAGCATCTTCAAGAGGTGCAGACACACCCAGGTCGCCCAGCACTTCCTGCTCAGCAGAAGGCTTCCAGGGCCGCTGTTGGGACGCAGAGCACCGTGCAGAGCTGCCGAGGGCTCTGCCTGCCCCCTGGCTTCCTGGTCGCGGGCTCTTGGGCCGTCTGAACTCAGGCTTTGCTGGTGGGCAGAACCTGTTTCACCTGATTTGAAGAACGTGGGCTGATGTGCAAGGACCCAGACAGAGGCCCGGAATGGAAGGGCGTGACTGTCCCTGTGCACTTGGCCACCCTTGGCTACCACCAGGGCCACCAGGTGCCGGGCCAGCTCGAGCTGTCTGCTGTCTGCGATGTTCTTCCCAGGGCTTCCGGCCACATGAGGGTAGGGGTCTCACACTAGGGTTTGCCTTTGAAGGAAAAGGCGCTGAAGCCTTGGGACAAAGGGGGCCTTACCTCTGGTGCACGAGGTAGGTGACGGTGGAGGCGAGGAGGCAGAGCAGCGTGACCGCGGTGCAGGCGTACACCACGGGGTGCAGGAACTCCCCTGGGGCCTGGGGCAGGGGCAGCACGGTCTTCAGATCCTGGGGAGAGCACCGCAGGCCCTGTGAGCAGCGTGGCCTGGAGTGAGGAGCCCCTCCACCGCCTGGCCTTTCCCCTGCTCCACGTTTTCTGAATCGAGTGGTTTGCTGGGTCTCAGCAGAAGGTGATGCCCTGCCAGGAAGAGCCTGCTCGGGTGTGCACTCCCGCCGGTGGGGCCGCTGCATGGGCACCCACTCAGGCTTGGCTCCAGCACCCCAGGTCTGCTCAGCTGCTGGCGTCTCTGTGGGCTCTGGCAGGTGGCGCCCAAAGGGCTCATTCCTGCTGTGCCACTGAGGCCTCCAGCCGCTCCAATCTAGTGCTGCTGGTGCCCACAGGTGCCCACGCCACTTGAGTGGGATCTGGATGGAGCCAGACAGAGGCGGCCACACACACCAAGCTCCCCAGATCCCACTCCTTCCCGAGAGCCTGCGTGTAAACGTCTCCCTGGAGAATTTGCCTCACATTTCAGCAAGTCCATGTGGAGCTGACTTGCCTCCGTGGAGAGGGTGTGGGGCGGCCAGAGCCTGCTGACGCCTGCTGACTCGCGGAGGGCCCGACCCTGCACTGTGGTCAGGTGTTGGCCGAAGGCCAGAGTCGGGGGGCAACAAGCTTTCCCTGTGAGGATAAAACCCAGGGTGGGGTGGGGTGGGAGGCCATGGGTTGACCTGTGTGGAATGGAGACCCCACCCCACAGGTAGGGGCTCACTGTGCTGGGCACTGTGGTGCAGAGGCAGGAACACCCATGTGCAGCCCCAGGACTCCCCTGCTTGGGCCTTCTTCCCAAGATGTGGGTGCAAGCATGGCAAAGCACACCATCGCAGGGGGTTGCGTGAGCCCGGCCAGGCACAATGCCCCAAGCTCTGGAGGAGGGGGCTGTGGGTGCTGGCCCTCCTGTGCTGGCTCCCAGGCTCAGGAGGCGTGAGGCCTCAACCCCTTCTCACCTCTGCCCTCTGCCCTCTGACTGGCGCCCAGCACTGCCCAAGGAGCTTCGGGTGCTGTGATTCGGGTCACCTGTCGTGAGTGGTGTCCCTGCCACAGCGGGGCCCTTGTGCTCGTGTGGTTATCCTGGAGGTGGCCTCTATGGCTGGGCCTAAGGTCACAGGTCGGGGATCCCGTGGGACTGTGTCCTTCTAAGAGAGGGCGCTGGGAGTACGCGCCTGGAGGGAGGCCTCGGGAGAAGTCCAGCTGCCTGTGCCCCGGTCTCCGGCCTCCAGTCTCAGGCTGGAGGAAGGCCCTTTCTCACGCTGCCCCCTGTGGAGCTGCAGCCCTGCAGGTGGACCCTGTGGGGCTCCTCTCACCCCCGCCCAGGCCCAAGGGGAGGCCTTGTCTTGGCCCCGGCCCGTGCGCTGACCTGTGCTCTGAACTGCGCTGCACTTCTGTGGCCCCGGGGGGCTTGCCCATCTGATTCTGGAAGGGCTTGTCTGGCATCTGTGTGAGACCCACCGAGCTGCCCTGACTGTGACGACAGTGGTCGGGGTCTCTGCCCCAGGCCGGCCGCACTACCCTAGGCCGTGGGTGCTTCACCATGCACCTGCCACAGGCAAGGAGCCTCCTCCCGGGTATCCTGGGTAGTCTAGCCCCTCCTCGAGGCTGGTGCCCAGGCTGTCTTGTGGGAAGTGGACAGAGGTGTCCTGTGAAGGGCCCTAGCCTTTTCTGGGTGGGGAAGCAGGGAGCTGGCATGTCCGAGAGCTCAAGCTGTCTCCCCTCCTGGCGGGCAGTTCCTTGTCTGCATGGCTAAGATAGGGTCTGGCCAGCCACGGGATATCGGACGTGCTCTGAAGGACTTCGGGAAGAGTCAAGGCCACCCAGGTGCCCAGCCATGGCCTCTGACCCTGACTGCCCTCTGCAGTGACGGGGGGACTCACAGCCGTGACAATAGCAGGTGGAACCTGGTCGCCAGGGAACAGGCACTGAGTGACCCGGCTGCCCAGCGATGCCTCCTGGTCTGACCACAATGGTCCTGACCAGCCATCCACACCAGAGATATCACCCCCTGGCCCAGAATCAGATGTGACCAGCTGTCATGCTGCATCCTGCAGGTGGACACTGCCCTTCAGGCCTGACTGTCGTCACAGGCAGGTGCTTATGGCGCAGGGTGCTGACGACTCTCAGCCAGAAGGCACGGGTCCGCAGCAGGGCTTGCGCTGCGCACACGGCCCAAGTTCTCATGAATCATGAGCCAAGAGCCTCCGGTGTCAAGGAGACAGGGTCTGGGGGTCCCGCCCCTCAAGCCCACCAGGAAGGCCCCCACTCTCAGCTGAGGGAGGGCCTGGGGTCTGGATCCCCTGGCCCTTCATCCTGCAGGAGCTTCTGTCTGTGGAGGACAGGCTTCTGTGATGGGAGACAGAGCCACCCAAAGACGCAGGAAGCACTGTCTGTGAGGGTGAGCCAGCAGGCCCGGCCTCAGAGGCAAGTCTGTTCCTGGGGATGGGTGGAGTGCTTGCCAGGAGGGGCAAGAGAGTTTTCTTGGTCAGAACCTGACACCAGATTATCTTCCGCTTGCCCTTCCCTCCAAGAGCCGTCTCTGCTGCCGGGAGAGAGCGCCCTGGGGTCAGGAAGGCCTCCGTGGCCGGTGTCCAGGTCCTTGTACATGTGATTCTCTACAGAGTCCATTGCTTTCCTCTCCTGTGATGTCAGCAGGTGGGGGGCGAAGAACCTCACCACCGTCCACATAGGCCCACCCAGGCCACAGGGACTGGTTTCCTGTCCATGTCTGAGAGCACCCAGCCACCCAGTGCACTCACGACTCCATCAGGGCAGGGTCCCCAGTGGCTCGCCGCTGCAGCTGAAGGGCCTGGGGGAGAGTCCCCCACAGTCAGAAGCCCCTTCATGGCCTTTCTTGGGGGTCACTGTGGTGGGCCCAGGCCCTGCTCCCCCTATGGACCTTGGTCAGACCCCTCACTCCTGGCTGGGGGGCAGGAATGGCAGGCGGGAGTGGGCGATAGTAGAGCAAACACAGGTGCCTGGGACTCGTCCCCACCATGCCCATGCCCTGAGGCCGCTCGCGGTTGCCTTGTCTTTCCCCAGCCCCTGTTCAAGTGCCAGCTTTTGTTTGCACCACAGAGCCCCTCAAGATAGGCCGAATCCGAAATCAGAATGGGTTTTCCTGCCAACCACAAATGTCTCAAAGCTCCAGGGTGAGGTGCGGAGGCGTCTCCTGGCAGGGTGCCCTGGCCAGTGACTCCACGGGCAAGAGGTCACCTGCCTTCAGTGGCACTTCCTTCTGGTCCGAGGGCCCGGTTCTGGGGCTGCCCACAGGGGAAAGAGGTGGGGGGCGGGGCCTGAGCCGGTGAGGCAGGCTGCACCAGCAGTGTGCGTGCAGTGAGAGGCAGGGCTTTGACGGCATTGCCTCCTGGTTCTTTTCTCTAAATTGGAGAATCAACTGTGCCTTTCTACATTTCAGAGGTGACATTTAACCCTCAAAGTAGATAAAGCAAAACAGAGGTCCATTTTGTACCCTAAAGTGTACACGTGTTCAAGTTCCTCTTGGGAGACTCTACTTTGCAAGCATTCCATGGACAGAATGCTGGCGATGGTGAGTGGACGTGCCTCTGGACACACTCCTTGGAGCCATGGCACCAGCAGCGCCATTTGGACCAGCGACAGTGACAGAGCGTGGACCTTGCATCACAGAGGCTAGGAATTGGTCCCGAGAACCCACGGGGCAAGGGGGTACACAGGGGCCCTGGCTCGGTCCACTGAGGGTGGCGTGCGAGCTGCAGCAGAGCCTGCAGTGCGGCCCCCACTGTGGGCCTGAGCCCGCGCTCCTGGGCCTGTGGGACAGCCACCAGGAGAGCTCCTTCCCGCGGGCTGGCCTGTCTCTCCGCGGAACCTGAAGCTTGGTCCACGTGCCTGGTCCCAGGAGGCAGCTTGTTTGCAGTTCCCATTGTCCTGGGGCATAACTTCCTTTACATTTATTGTTATTTTAGTTGGATGTGTCCCTTTTGGTATGTTCTGCAAATCAAATGAATCAGGAGGTTAAGAAAGACCGGAGGAAAGGTGAATTAAGTCACATGTCACACGTGTGACCAAATGTCCCCCTCTGCCGACGGTGTGGCATGAAGCTGAGGCCCTGCTGGGCCGGGCCCTGCAGACAGACTGTGCGCCGGCATCCCCTTCTGCACAGCGAGGCTTCCTCCGGCTGATCTGGTCCTTCCTGCCGGTTCTCCACCAACCAAAACTGATCTCATTAGGGCCTGTCCCTCGATGCCTCTTATGGTGATTCCATCTTGCTGATCTGTCCACCTTTCCCGAAAGTTCCCGGGGAGGCAAAGGTAGGCAACGCACCCACTCGAGTCACAGCTTACCCTGACTTGGTGTCTTTTTGGGCCAGTCCAATTATGAAGAGAATTGGAGAAACCACACAGGACTTTCTCTCCAGATGGGGGTTCCTTGTTTAAACCATTGATGTTCAGGGAGTGGCGACAGGTGCCCCATCTGAGGGGACGGTAGGCTCTGTGAGGCTTTGGAAATTTAAATGTGGGGCTGAACGCAAAGCAGCAGGCTGACAGAACTCGCTGAAGTTCCACTGTGTGTAGGCGCCGTGGTCCTGGGCTCAGGGCTCAGAGAGCGGGTGCATTTGGGGCGGGCTCCCTGCTGGCTGACTGAGGGCTCAGGGCCGAGGGCAGCCACGTTCAGCCCAGGTCAGGCTCTGATGGAGCCTCAGGGAGGTTGGCCACCTGCGGGGTCCCTCTTTCTTGGCTTCCCTGACCCCGGCCCTGCACAGCAGAGAGCCTGGCACCTCCAGGCTCCCTGGGCTGGGCCTTGTACCTAACCTGGTCCCCTTGGGGCTTGAATCCATCCCTTTTCTGAATGTGGGGCTTATGCATGGAAAAGCGTATCCCAAGTGAGCTGTGTCTTGGCCTCTCCCCCTGTCTCCCCTGCAAGACGTGGCATGGAGTGACACCGAGGTCGCTGGAGTTCAGAGCAAGTGGGGGACACAACTGGCTCCCCGTGATGGCCCCAGCCCTGCTGCCATAGCACCTCTTGGCCCAGCCACCGGAGTAGGGTGCCCACCCCCTAGCTCAACACCAGGAGGGAGTGTGTGGGACTGGTGGGGGCGGGGGGCACAAGGAGGCCACAGGACATCCCTGCCATGCTCGCTGAGGCCTGGCTTGCCAAGGTGCGGCTGCAGAAGCAGCCATGTGGGGGGGCTGCCTTCCTACAGTGACAGCACTGGGCCACCGTCAGACCCCCAGACCCACCCGTGACGGGAAGCAGGGAGAGGGCAAAAGCGTGCACACTTTTCTTCAAGTCCAGAGGCTGGCGCCAGTCCCCGTGAGCTGTGCTGCCCTCTGAGCTGTGTGGGGACACGGGTGACAGCAGGGTGAAGGTGGCCTTTTACCCACTTGAACGTGAATGCTGATAGCACCACGGTGGCTCCGTCTGGTTCAAGTCTGCTGCCACGTACTTGCAGCTGCAGTGACTATCTACGTGCTGCAGCGTGGTGCCCGGCTTTAGTCCTGTAGACAGGACTGCTAGGGGAGCACGTGGCTGGGCGTGCGATCGCAATCCCATCCCAGCGCTGAAGGCAGATGGGGCACACATACAGAAAGGAGGCATAGGGGCACCAGCATCCTTGTGGAGATGCTAGTCTGGGCGCCGGGTCAGCCTCAGGGTTTTCCACAGCCGTGCCTCCCGACCAGGCTAGCTTCACACCTCGGAACTGGAACACTGCCCACCCGACCACAGGTGTCAGGGACGTGGCTGCCACCTGGGCAGGCAGCTGCCAGACAGGTGGCCAGGGTGCGACCTCTGGTCCTCCCCACTCCCCTGGGGCCACTGGGCAAGCCTGCCTGGGAGTCTACACCACAGACTCAAGATGCATTAGACTGGGTGCTCACATCTGCAGACAAACTCTCTTCATGTCAGTATTATTTGTCAAGAATAAACACTCAGCACACTGTTGAAATTCCAAACTGTCCAGCCAGTGTGGACTGGGCGCCTGAAACTCCCTGGGGTGCTGGGTTCTGAAGGGCGGATGTGGGAGGGGCACTGTGAGCTGGGGAAGCCCCGCAGTTTGCACAGAAGGGCAACAAGTCAGAGACGGTGAGGCAAGAGCAGAATGACAGCATGGGGGCAGCAGGGGCACCTGCTGCCGGGCCCACCCACATCTGCAAGGACAGGTGCCATTTTGCAAATGACAGGAACTGGGAAACATGCTGTCCTAGAGGCCGTGGCCATGCGGGGTGTGACGCCTCTGGGGCAACAAGTGGTGGGTGGAGCTGGGGTCCTGGCCAGGCCACTGCCCACCCTGAGCTGTGGTCTGTGTCCTGAATACTAGCCTCTCAGAGTCTGAAAGGTATGTGCACACTGGCACCCAGCCCCCGAGGCGGGAGCCACACCAAGACCTGGAGATGGGGCTAAATTTTGTGAAAACACCCCTCTTGTGTGGGCATTTCAAATGGAACAAGAAGGAAATGAACTGGTGACTCAGACAGAGCCCCCGGAGCAGACACTCAGGTCTGCATGTGATTCATCGCTCCTGTCTGCCACGGCTGCTGTGGCCGCACTGTCCCCCAGCCATCGGCATTCTCTGCACGCGCAGTGGCCGCTGTCCCTTACAGACACACAAAGCGTTATTTACTCGGCCATCTGCCTTCCCAGAATCCAGGCCCGTAGCGGCCACGGCAGAGCACACCGGCTTTGGCCGAGCCCCATGGTGGCCCCGCTTCTGCTCACAGCAGCCGTACCCTCTTCCTTCCATGTTTGCCCACCCACGTCCCCAGTCTTTCAGCCAACTTTCAGGTGGGAAGGGGGCCAGCACGGCTGCGGTGGGCTGGCGTCCAACCACAGTGGGAGGGACCCCAGCCAGGCTGAGCTCCGGGGGAGGGGTCAGGACCATGTCTCCTGCACTGGTTAAATGATTCAACATTGCGGCTCAACAGCAACTAATTAGTATGATCTGTGGGGAGCAGCCAGCAGCCAGCAGCGGAGCTATCAGGGCAGGCAGCCCGGGAGACCGGCACCCGTCCCGCCCACCACCCCCACCTGGCACTGCAGGACTGGCCTGCTGACTGCCACGCGACACTGCTTCCCTCGGAGGGGGGCTCCACGAACGGGGGCGTGCACTCACCATGAGCACCGGGCATGAGTTACTGAAGCCCCAGCACAGGATGGAGATGGCGTCACCAACAGGCTGATTATGTCCCCTTGTCCCCGCCAGCCTCCATGGCTGTCTGGAAGGTCAAGGTCCCAAACAGTGGCCTTGGGGTTGAGCCCCACTCGAGGTGCCTCAGGGTGCCCGTGTTGGGGCAGGTGAGGGCTGGGGGCTGCACCCACCTGTGAAGACAGGGCATGGTCAGGGCAGGGGTCTGCACTCGCACACCCACTGGGCTTCAGCCCCAAGAGCTGAACTCCTTGGGCCCGGCTCTGTCCACCCAGCCAGCCTGTTGGAGTGTCTACTGGCTTGGCCATGTGGGCACGCAGAGGCTCTGAGGGTACCCCGGGCTCGTGCAGAACGTGCCGGCAGCTAGACGCTGCCCTCGGGGGCACTGCCATCTCCATATTTAAGACCAATGTACTCTTGCCATCCTAGCCACTAAACTCCACTCAGCCGCGTCCAGCTGCCCAAAGCCTGACTGGCCATCATTTTCAATCAAGAAGACCAAGTACACCTCGAATTGATCCCCCAGCAGCCAGCCAGACTGCCCGGATGGGGCCAGACCCAGGGGCTGGCGATCCCCCCAGTTGTTTTTGGCTGTGGCTACATGCTGGCAGTGCAGCCCAGTCATTCAGAATCTGCATTCGGAGCAGCAGGCATTGCCCCACCCCCGGCTGGCTGGCCCTGCTGCTGTGCAGTGGTGGGCAGGTGGGCACTGCTGCCTGGGCTCTGTGAACGCACCTCCCGGCGTGTCCTGCCACTCCCCCGCCCAGCCCACCTGCCACTCAGACCCCAGAGAAACCAGCCCGGCTTCTCACCTATTTTGGCAAAAGCAGCCGTAGCGGCCTCGGTCCTCCGCTGCCCGCCGGCGGCACACTGTGGTGAGTTCTTGGAGCCAGGGAGCAGGGGTCCATTCGCAGGGACAGGGTGCTGGGGCTTGCAAGTGGAGTTATCAACAGATTGCAGGACTGCAGCCGGTGGCCAGGCTATACCGGCAGGGAGGGGTCAGAATTAGGAGGGCAGCCGTTTGGTGCGACGCTCAGCAGGCGGCTTCCAGAACTCTGGTGAGGAATGCCAGCCACCTCTCTGCCTGCTTCCGCCGCGGCAGCCAGGGACCAGGGACCGCCGGGAAGCAGGAGCTGTAACCATGGGGATGGGGAGGCGCTGGCGGCAGCGCGGTGGCCCTGCTCCCTGCTGCAGGGTGCGAATGGTCCCTCCCAGCCACTGCCGGCCCCCATCACGCTGCAGAGCCGATTTAAAGAGACAACGGGCGGGTTTTGCCTTTGCTTCCAACAAAATCATACTGCTCACATGAGAGGGTCTCCCTGAAAGGCGGCAGGACTGGATGATTTTATTTTGTTTTTAAAGACAATCCCTGTCCATGGGCTCCAATAATGGGAAATGGAAACATGAACAGTGAAACTTATTTTGGAGGCGTTTGCATAATCCTTGTGTTAAAATATTCTCAAATCCAAATATGCCCGCACATGCGTGAGTCCACAAAGAGTCCGAACCAGAATGAGTCAGCGGGGTGCTCCTGCCAGTGTAGACTGGCCGTGGCCACGCAGGAGACCTGGTCAGCCCCCTGCCCCTATCTAGGGTCCAGCCCAGCCAGCTCAGGCCCTGGCACCTAGCCTCTGAGGAGTGCCAGCACTGCTGGCCCCTCCCCTCCTCTCCCCTCTCCCCTCCCTGGGTGCATGGGGGACCCTGGGGTCCAGGTGGGGCACAAGGAGGGTCCTGGGTGACTCAGGGAGCTCGCTGGAGGGCACTTCAGGTACACAAGCCTGCCTGGCTGGTCAAGTCCTGACCCTGCCCTTCATGGCCTGGAGCTGGCACCCCGAATCCCAGCATTAACCTGGGTGCAGGAGGGGTGTCGCTCAGGAATTTCTGAGCTGTGCTCCTGCTGTTCCGGGAGCCACATTTTCGGGCCTCTGGCTGGGTGAGCAGTCAGGGAGCCTGGCGAGGCCTGCCCACTCTCAGCTGTTCCCCCAGCCCTTCCTTTGCTCGGCTCCTGGGTGCCCAGTCTTGGAGCTGCTCAAGGAGGGGCTTCTACGCCAGACCTGGTTTCTGGGGCGGATGTGAGGCCGGGGGCACAGCGAGGCTCTCACACGCGGCAGGCGGCTCTCTGCACTCAACACAGAGCAGCACACCTCAGACACGGGGGAACCGAGGCGTGGGGCAATCGGCCACTTGGTCGGCAACCTGGGTAGTGTGCTGGAACAGGGATGGGGGCTGAGTGGGGGCCCCACCCAACCCACCCAGCCCCCTGCTGCTGCTCTGTGGTGCCTGCTGGTCCCATCTGGAGGTGGGGACAGTGGGCCCAGGGTCCTGAGGGCCGGACTGTCATTCAGCCTGACCAGCTGTTGCAACGAGTCTGTGGTGTTTCCCAAACACGGCAACAGCATCAGCTCAGAGAGCCAGGGGACCCCCCCTTGACTCGACGGCACCCTGGTGGTCACGGGGGCCGTGCTTCTGAGGGGATGGGCCCTGCAGGTGCTCCTGGGCCTCGGGCAGCCTTCTGCATGGGGCCTGCTGAGGAAATCGCGGACGCAGCCCCTGCGCCCCTCTTTCTAGTTCAGAGAAGCCTTTGTTTTCTGGAGTCTGGACCTGACCACGGGACAGTTGCACCCAAAGACTCATCTTCTGAAACATTCATCAGACACAGGCCTCCCAGTGGCACTGAGAACCGACTCCCGGACTGTGTAGGGGCAGCTCTGTCTGATCCTCACAGAGGCTCAGTGCGCCACAGTGACACCAGTGTCCCCAGCAGGCTCCCCTCCACTGCACAGAGTCTCCCCTTCTATCTGGGAGCTCAGTTTTCTGGCACATTCGGTGAGCTCAGGACTCCCTCTGACTGGACTACAGACTGGGCAGGCCATGCTCACCTCTGGATGGCGGGCCCTGACCTCTTAGCAGCCTCTGAGCCTCTCTGGGCACAGCTGGGGTGGCTGCCTCATGGGGCGGTGGGGGCCTGTGGGGATGAGCCCCCCCTGCTGCTAGGGGAGAGAGGCCACTGCCTACACCGCAGCTAGAGGGCCGGTGCCATGATCCCCCGGCCCAGGGCATGCGCTTGGGAGACCGGGGCTTCTCTCGACCCCCGTCTGGTTTCGGGAACCTGTGGGATGTTTCAGGGGAACAGGAAGCAGTCCAGGCAGACTGCAGGGGCTCCTTCAGACGGGCCACGTGGTGGCTGGGGGCCCGCACACTGAGCGAGGCCATGGCTCAGCTCAGGACACGGGCGCCTCCCTCCTGTCCCGGGTGAGCACCCAGCCCCGCCACTGCTGTACACACAGCCCAGACAGCACTGCTGCTATCAAACAGCCCCAAGCTGGTGGCCGGTTCCCTGCGGCTTTGCCTCTGAATGTTTTGGGGATCCTCGGAGCCGCCAGCTTTCCAGTCATTTTCTGGGATTCTGGGAACCTGAGATCGCTGACATCAGGAGCTGCATGAGGCTGGGGCTGGGGTTTCGGGCGTGGGCACCAGCCTGGGCCCTGAGATGGGGGCGAAGCCTGGGGCAGAAGCAAGACCGGCTTCCTGGCTGCTGGGAAGCCGGCCGTCCCTCCCCACTGCATCATCTGGGTCCCTGTAGGCCATTTCTAGTGAAGATTTATGCTCACAAATTCACTCTGCCCTGAGGTGAAGCTGAGTTTAAATCAACACACGTGAGACTTCTCCACACCAGTGCTTCATCACAGCTCTCCTGGGAGCCCCAGGGGCACCCAGGCCACCAGGGCCATGGGGGGGCCCCCGAGATATTTTGTGCAGCTTCCCACCGACCATTTGTAGTAAAGAGGCAGCTTGTCACAAACAAGTGTTTACAGGCCCCTCGCAGAGCGAGAGTCCTGGGTGGGTGTCACCTCTGAAAGGTCGGGGCAGGCTGCTGGGCCACCTCTCCCAGGCGCACCCATCCTCGAGGGTTGGGGGGCAGCCTGCCAGCACATGGGGTTCCGCAGGCCAAGGGTCAGGCTGGCACAGCCTGGGGCCGTGACCACACGTGAGAGCCTCACCCGGTGGTGGCTCTGACCGGGCATGAGCGCCACCCTGGCCTGCCTGCTGCCTCCAGAGCCCAGCAGAAGGGCCACTCTGGGCTCAGAGAAGGGCCGCATTTGCCCTGGGAGAGCTGGCGTTGCTGCCCTTGTGGGGTGGCCCATCTGCCCTAGAGGCCCCCACTGAGCCTGCCACCCGGCCCCCAGTCCAGGGGACACCAAGTCATGCGTTCTGGGTGACAGGAAGTCGTGTGATTTGTCAGCTTAGCAGTGATGGATGGCACCAGAACACACATCTGGATTGCACTCCTTTCTGGTTTCCATGGCAACGTCTCCATCCTGGCAGCCAGGCAGTCCCTCCCTTTGTTGAGGGCTGGGCCACCCCGAGACTCTGGGGGGAGGGTCTCTGCTTGTATCCAGAAAGCACAGAGTGAATGGAGGACAGATATTCTCCAAAATCGCCCCAAGGGCTAGCACTGTCCTCAAGGGGGATCTGAGGTCTGCCTGGCACCCAGGACGTGACGCGTCCCACTGGGGGATGCAGGCCGGTCAGGGCTACCCTGCTCATGGAGAGTGTACAGTGCTCTGGGGGAGAGGGACCAGGTGGAAATGGCTGCATAAGGTCTGCTGGGACAGGAGCAAGCCTGGGCCAAAGGGCCATCCATTCTGATGGGGAAGAACAAGCAGGCAGGGCTTTCTGGAGGAGGCAGCCTTTGAGCCACACCTTGAAGGATAGATAGGAGCCCATGGAGCATGGAGAGACTGCCAGGACAGGGCAGGGAGCAGGCGACCTGGTGTGTCTGCTAAGGGGTCCGTCTGGTCCACTCATGTAAATGCTGACATAGCAGAGCGGCTCAGGCCACTTGCTGGACACGCAAAGGTCAGCAGGAAGCGATACCCTCAGGGCCAACAGGAAGTGGCCAGCGACTCAGTCCAAGAGCGACAGTCGAGGCTGCTGCCTGGAGAGCGAGTGAGGCTGGTGGCCAGCTGGATGGAGGGGTGGGTTTGGGTCCCAGGGGTGAGGCATAGGGATGTGGGATGGGGACTGGGACTGGGGGTGGGGGTGTGGGGATGAGGACATGGGGATGGGAACATGGGGAAACGGGGATGTGGGATGGGGACTGGGGATGGGGCATGGAGACAGGGCCTTGGGCTGAGGTTTAGCTCTCACATGCCAGGAGGAAGAGGCTTCTCTGTGCGCCTGACCTCGCTGGGCACTGCCCATCAGGGCGTGGTCTGGAGGGCCAGGAGGTCCCTGTGGTGGGGACCTACGATCCCCATGCTGAGGCTACCTGCATTTCCCAGGGTCGGGGTGGGTGGGACCCCTGACAGCACACCCGTCCTCTGAGGCCTAACAAGCCAGCACCTGGCAGCCCCCCTAAGGTGACGGGTGAAGCCCTGCTGGGCTGCTCCCAGGTCAGCAGGAGCTGAACACCTCAGATGGGGTGGAATGGGGCTGCTCCCCACCTGGGGCCCAGGAGGCAGTCCCTGCAGCCCAGTGCCCTCTGGCAAATGGTCGCTGGACCCCTTCCCTCCTCAGTCCACACCCCTGTGCCCCATGCTGCCCACATCCATCAGGGAAGAATGCCCCAGAGCCCATGGAGGCCTGTGGGTTCAGCCTGGCAGCGGGCCTCCCACCTGCTGACGAGGCGCCTCTGCGTCCAGCTCCTACCAGCCCCGCCCCACACCCCCGACACTGGGCCTGACAGCCCAGTTGAGGGCTCACTGGACGGCACTGCTCACCCACGGTGGCGTCTCAGCAGAGCCCCTCCTCCCCGTCTGCAGACTTTGGTGATCCCTGTGGGGTGAATGACCCCGTGAAAATGCTACGTGCTTCCAGCGCCTCAGAGAAGAGAAAGCTCCCTGTGGCCCGGGCCCGTCTTGTTCCTGGGTGCCCCCCCAGCTGTCCGCAGCAAGGCCTGCTGGCCCCGGGAGTCACCTGTGGCTGACCCTTCTTCATGAGCTGAGCCGGCTCAGAGGCCAGGCCCTGTTCCGGGGTCACGGTCCCCAGGGAACTAATGGGGCTGCCCCCAGCCCTTCCCAGCTGCCACGGTCCAGCTATTGCCTCAGACACTTGGCCAGACTAGGATGCCCCACCCCTCAGTGTAGAACATTCTGGAAACTCCTCCAGCTTCTGGCTAATGCACTGAGGTGCTGGACACTCTCTCACCCCTCTGGACTCTTCCAGACGTACTCAGTGGCCACCTCTCCTTCCACCCGATGGCCATTCCCAGCACTGGAGAACAGACACGGACAGACTGGGCAGGGCCAGGGCCCCCAGGCGTGGAATCCTGGCACACCAGCCACGCGGTGAGAAGCACTGCTGGGATGTGGGGCACTCCGCAGGAGGGCAGTGGGAAAGGGAAGGCCTCACCACGCAGCCCTGTGTTGTCCAGGGAACGCCCATCACACTCCCAAGCAAAAACCAGAAGGAATGCTTTTGTCCACCTGCCCACAGGCGTCTGGCCGCCATGCTCTGACCCGCTGTGCAGAATGCACGTCGTGTGTCCTGGGTCTGTGGGTCTGCACGGGTCTGTTTCTCACGCATGCCCACACCTGGCCAACCCCAGCTGCCTACACGAATCATAGTGATTCACTAACTGCTCAGCCGCCACCTTTTGCATACATACTCAATAATGATCGTTTTTAGAAACAGCACTAAACCTATAATTTCTTTGCATAAACCAGAATAATTTTCATACAGTAGCTGAGGAGCTCCCAAACATGTTTGTTTTTGTTAAACTAATTTGTATATTTATGACACTTAGCCTTTTTTTGGAAGAATTTACTGATAAATGGTCCTTGTTCTTGGGTATGTCTTGCGCGGTGCAGCCTGCCAAGCCCTTTCTCAGCTGCCTCTGTGAAATGAGCACCGTGATGGGCTGCAGGGCGCTGCCTCGGAGCTCCAGCCACTCTTGAAATTGTGTTTTGAGAGTCAGATTTAGTCTCTGATCTAGAAAGAGGGCAGAGAGAATATTATTTTATCTTCTATAATTCATCATTACTTATGAGCTGTTGTTTCTCTTTAGGCGGGTAGAAACATGACTTTGCTTAACGGTTCACCCAAGTTTGAAGTTTCACTGGATAATTTCCTTATGAAGTGTATCAATAAATATCTCATCCACATGTATCAGTATACACAGAGTTGTAATGAACTCCAGGAGGAAATAGATTGTTAGTGTTAAAATGCTGTTCCTTGGAGAGGACCCTCCTTTCTTTGAAAGGTGAAAGCATCCCTGATTCCTGGCCATCTGGTACCTGTACACCCTCTAGTCAGCTATTTCATCTTTCTTCTCTCTTGTCCATCCCTGCCATCCATTCAGTTATGCACCTGTCCATCCACCCCTCCACCCCTCCATCCATCCATCTATCAACCCTTCTGTCATCCATACCCCTGTCCATCTGTCCATCCATCCATTCACCTATCCATCCGTGTGTCATTCCATCCATCCATCCATCCATCCGTTTATCCATCCTTCCACCCATCCACTGTCTATCCATCCATCCATCCATTCATCCATCTGTCCATCTGTCCATCCACCCCTCCACCCATCCATCGGTCCATCCGTCCATCCACCCATCCATCCATCCTCTGTCTATCCATCCACTCACCCATCCATCCCTTCACCCAGCCATCCATTCACCCATCCATCCATCCACCCATCCACCCATCTGTTCATCCATGTACCCATTCATCCATCCATGCATCCACCTGCCCACCCCCTGCCCACCCATCTCTCTTTAAGACCCCTCACTCCCTGTGGATCTAACAAGCACACAGAGAGCTGCAGTTGGGGGTGATGAGGGCCAGGGAAGGGGAGCCGTGAGGCTGACTAGTCGGCTACAGGTTTGGAGGGATACAGGGATGGGAAGGAAAGTGGGGCAGGTATAGGGCAGAGCAAAGGAAGCCAGTGAGAACCTAGACACCTGTGAATGCCCTGATGCACCCAGTTGCCCTGATGGAACCCTGCACATTTGCCAAAATAGAGAATGTGTGGCAGCAGAAGCCAGTCCCACCAAGCTCAAGTCTGTAGTAGTGCTGAGCACAGTGCAATTAAAACAGAGACCAACAGAGAAAGGCAATGAGGAAATTGCCCCATGCTTGGAAATTCAGCAACACACTTTGAAAGAGCCCGTGGGTCAAAGAGGTTAAAAATGAAAACTAGAAATACATTGAATTAAACAACAACAAAATAATGTAAAATTTGGGGAATGAAGCTAGTGCTCAGATGACATGTATATCTTGAAATGCACCTATTAGAAAGAAACAAGGTTGAAAATCCAATAATCTAATCTTCTGTCTAATGAAAATAGAAAAATAGCAAATCAAAACCAAAGGCAATAAAATTCAGGAAATAGTAAATATAAAAGCAGACACAGTGGAAATGCAAGACAGAAAATTAGTAAAGCCAAAAATTATTTCTTGGAAAGATTTGTAAAATGTGCAAGTCTCTAGCAGATGAATCAAGAAAAAGAAAAAACACTAATTACAAATATCAGAAATGAAGGGGGCTTACTGTGGACCATCAATACTTTGGAAGACATGACTTACTCAAAAGAGGTAGAACACATAGTGCCCCATAAGCTTACTGAACTTAAATCTGTAAACAAACCCTTCCCACAAGGAAAGCTCCGAACCCAGAGGGCGTGAGTCTGCTTCCCACGCCTGCGGGGCCGGGCGGTGGTTCCCAGGAGGCTGTGGGCCGCCTCTCACAGGCAGGCGGTCAGCTTTGGGCCTTCAGACCCTGACCTGCCAGCCCAGGGGAGGCTCTCCCACCACGGTTTCTTCTCTGCCACACCCACTGCCCACTGCACCCAGGTCCTGACGTGGTCAATGGGATGGGAGGCGGGACTCCCCTTGTTTCCAAGGCGATCTTCAAAAGAAGGCGGAGGTAGACGTGGCCCTCCAACACTGTCTATAAAGCGCCAGCAATTTAGACAGTCCCAGAGGCCATGGGCGGGCCTGTGGGGGTCAGTGTCTTCTGTGTTGGGGGCTGTGCTTCCCAAGGGGCGTGGAGCCCGCCTCTGCATCGGGAATCCCCAGAGCCTACCCACAGACCCCAGCCCGTGGACCAAGGATGTGGGACTGGCCGCTGTGGCCAGAGGCTTGTGGTGGTGCCTTCCTTTCTGTGTCACATGTGGCCCCCTGCTTGGTCCCAGAGGTGTCCTTGGGGCCGGGCCAGGTCTTCTCAAGGGAAATGTACAAACCTGGGCCAGAGGAGGATTCCTGCCCAGTTCTTGTCTGTGGCCGTGTATGCAGGTGACACAGACCAAACCAGGTCTCTAGGCGCCACGCGGTCCCAAAGGGCCCAGCGGCCTGTGTGTGAAGTGCAGCCAGCACGGGGCATGCGGCCCCCTGGGTGACACCCCCAGGAGAGGCACTGCAGGCTGGCAGCTCCCACTGTCTCACCGGCTCCAGCTCTGCCCCTCCCCACAGACCAGGACCCGGCCTCACGTGGGCAGCTCAGGGTGGTGAGGTGGGCGCACCCACATCATGTGCACATCTGGGCATGCCATACCCAGTGCTAAGAAACAGTGGGGCCAAGCCATGACCAGGAGGAAGTGTCCACACCAGAAAGCCTAGGCCAGAGGTCCAGAGAGACCAGAGACCCACTCAGCCAGAGACGCCACCACGAGGGTCAGAGAAGGTTCCAGAATGCCCCTGAGAAAAGAGGTGCACCGGCAGGCCACTCACCACCGCCAAGGACAGATGTGGCATGTCAGGACCCTTCCCTGTGAGGTCCCCACTGGCCTTGCCCCTCCTCCCGCTGGGAGGTGCTGCCCGCCACAGTCCCCTGCACCGTGTTTGGGAGGAGGGGGGAGCCGGCACCTGAGCTGGAAGGGTCACAGCATGGAAGGCCTGGAGTGGGCAGTGGAAACCCTGATGCGAGGAGCCAGGATGTGGTGGCCCTGAGTAAAGCGCCTTCTCCCTCCTGCGCTGCGGTGGGGGTGGGGGTGTGTGGGCGGCACTGGCTTTTGGTGGAGGCAGCCGGGCTCCGTCCTCCTGGAGGCCCAACCTCACGCTTGCCTGCCTCTGTGGACCACTGCCTGTCCTTCATGGCTGGCTCCTTGTTGGCCCTTGGGGGACGGCCTGACCCCATGGGGGCTCCTGCCACATGCATCTGCCTGCTGGACACAGGGGTCCTCGTAAGGTCCTCCTGGAGTCTGAGGTGTGGCCACTCAGACACAAGCTGTCGGGGGGTCTGTCTGAGGCCGAGTGACCGTGCCCTGGGGACATGAAGCTGCTGCCCCCCTCCACTCCGGGCTGGCTGTGCCCTTGGGCTGCATGGACTGAACTGCCCTGGAGAGATCCCAGCCCCAGGCACCCTCCCGCCACCCTGGGCCTCAGAGCCTCCACGTGACGTGTGAAGGGAAGGAAAATTATTCTGGACAAGGTTTTTGCCAAGGTCATTTTGTCTATTTTATTCTTTCTAAATTAGCTCTCTGCACTGGGAGTCTCAGCAAGGACATTCTGGGAGCTGCCGTCTGGGACCCAACAGGACCCGTGTGCTCATACATCACCCCGGCCCCTCTGCCGTCAGCATGCCGTCTGGCTCCCTCTCCCCAGGTGCAGACGCCGGTGAGCTATGGACCATGGCTCAGGACATGAGCCCGTGTGGACAGCGGGTCCTCAGCACTGCCCTTCTGCCCCAGGCCTTGGGCTCCAGGCTTGTACTGTAAGATCCCAGGCTCTGAGACACAACTTGGGTCGGTGAGACGGTGCCCAGCCAGCTCTGAGCAGGCTCCTGCTGGTCTGGTGGCCTGCGCTGCATGTGGCCAGCCTCTGCTCTCAGGCTCTGAGGTGGCTGGAGTGGGGACAGAGCTTACTGGTCAGCTCGAGCTTGGAGCTTGTGGGACAGGACCAATCTGGCCAAGCTGACCAACAGCCAAAGTCAGACCAGCCACAGCTAGTCCTCACTCCTCGCCTCCCCTCTCTTCTCCCCTCAAAGAGCCCATGGACAGTCATGGCACAGCGGCCTGGGCATGTTCTCACCCTCGTGCCCGACTCCCAGGAGAGCCAGCACACGAGCCCTCTGTGTGGCCGGGAGTGGAGCAGCCATGCCCTGAGAGGTGGGCCATCTCAGCTCCTTCTCCCTCCTGCCACACACCAGTGGACACTGGCACTCGTGGCCCCTGGCCTGGCGAGGGGAGGGCGAGAGCTGTCAGTCAGGCAGGTGGGACCGATGGCATCCTTGCAGCTGGATGATGGGCGCCTGTGAGCTTGGAGGTGCAGGACTCTGCTGTCCCTGTGGGTTCTTGGGTGCCACAGCCCCAGGCAGGAGCAAGAGGCTCAGTCTGCTGGGCATAGGGTGCACATGGCCACCAGCCCTCCATCTGCTCAGCTGCCGTCAGCATGAGACCCACTGCAGGATGCCCTCTGTTTGGCTGGTGCCAGGCTCCATGTGCTGAGCTCCCAGGAGGTGGTGCAGGGCAGTGGGACCTAGCACAGCCTTTCTGATCCCAGCTGTGGCCAGAATCCCAGCCACGGCCCGTATCCCAGAACTCGCCCAGGAATGACTGCCTCGTCCAGGCCCCACCTGGACCCCACCACAAGCCTGATGCTTCTGTGCCCTCCCCTCAGTCCCCAGCACCCCCAGGGTTGGGCAGGCCCAAGGCAGACCCCATGGTGCTAGCCCTGGAACCAATGGGCACAAGCCACTGGCCACCATCCTGCCGTGTGACCTCGTGGCCAAGATGGAGTTGCCCATGCTCTGGTGCTGGCAGGGGGCGGCCAGTCAGGGAGCGTGAGGCCGCCCGGGAGGCCTGGGTCAGTTGGAAGCATGTGTCCCACAGCGCAGAATTCTCCCCAGGTCTGAGTGGGTTCTCGGCAGCTTTGCTGGGAACAGTGACGGAGACAGTGATTTCTGGTCAGCCTGGCGTAATCTTGCTGTAATTCAGCACATACTCTGATGCTCGCAATTTCTTACCAGGACAATGATGGCCTGCCTTTCAGGGAAGATGCAGGGAACTCTGGCTCAGCAGAGAGCAGGCCGTGTCGGAGGCGGCTGCCCACCCGTCTGCCTGCAACCTCCCTAGGAGGTGCCAGCCTGTCCCTCTACTGTGCCTACCAGGCAGGCATGTTCGAACAGAGCGCGGGGCATGTGTCTCCCAGTGAGAAGCCAGGGAGCACACTGGGAACCACGCTCTGTGTACCCCGATAAGCAAGCAAGCTCCAGACAGAGCCCAGCCGCTCTGCACCGCGGCCACAGACATGCAGCCTAAGCTAGGGCATTTCGTCCACAGACACGGAGCACTGGGGGGCGGACCTGTCATTTGAGCCCTCCCCACACCGGGCACACATGCAGCCTCACGTCCATACTGTGACTGCCGGGCTTCCAGCTGGCGGGGGGCAAGTGTGGGCTTTGCACCCAGGCCCAGGGCTGAGACACAGCTTCCTGAAGCCCTCACAGACACTCCCTTCCCCACCACCCCTGAGCCCTGGCCTGGCCTTGGAGGCGGGATGGTGGCTGTGGGACCCTGGCAGCCCCACTTGCAGTTCCAGTGGGGGCTCCCCTGTGCCCCACAAGTGCCTTCAGGGCTTAGAGGGGCTGGCCTGGGCTGGGGGTGGCAGGGCCTCCTCCTGGCTGGTGTCCCTGAAGCCAGGCTCCCCCCAGCCTGAAGCTCGGGCCTCCTTTGGTACCAGCACCCCACAGCCAGGAGTTGGGTGACTGTGGGAGGGGACTTCCTGACAGGGTCCCCCACCTGCCCGCACCAGCTCCCACTGAGGCCCTGAGCCCCCGGGGGCCCGTCACAGCAATGGTGGCCCGTGTCACAGGGCAGACCATCTCACCCAGGCCAGGTGGGACCCATGGCTGTGCCCCTCTGGATGGGGGAGCAGCAGTGAGTTCCAGAAGGGGTGGGCGCTGGTCTGCAGAGCCAGGCAGGGGCCTGGGGAATCAGTCCGCCTGGAAGGGGGTGCAGAAGGGCCCAGAGGCTGGAGAGGAGCTGCTCCCAGCAGAGGGCTGGAAACAACGAGGGGCGCAGCTGCCGTGTGCGGCCCTGCGACTGTGGCCCCTAAGTGGTGGGTGGCCCGGCAGGCGGCACCGAAGGCCTGGGCAGACATGCCAGCCCCTCTTGCAAAGCGCAAGTAGAGGGAATGGGTGCAAACCAGGCACCAGGTTAGGGAGCAGGTCCCGAGCTCTCGCCACGAGATGGCTGTTTCAGTCGTTGTGTCAGTGGGGGACGCGTGTGGCACACCCTTCACAGCATGTTTCAAACCTTCAGGTTGCACACCCTGAGCTTACACGACGGAGGTCAACTATTCTCAATACAACTGGAAAAAATCTGTGCTGGGGCTGGAGACAGCCCAAGTACAGCCTCACCCGTCAAAGCATTTGGGAAGCAACCTGTGACCTGTGAGGACCCTGCCGTGGGTGCCTCGGCCTGTAGTGCTGGCTCAGCGAGGCGTCCCCAGTGCAGAGCTGGCTGGGTGAGGCCGCGGCGGAGGTCCTCCAAGGGCGGGAAGCCCCACCAGCCTCGCCCCAGGCTAAGCGCAAGCAGGGCTGGGAGCGACCGCAGGCCCGCTGCATGGGCACCGTCCTTACAAGACCTCAGCTCCTCAGGGCCTCAGACCGGATTTACATGGAACTCCAGCCGCCAACCTCAGTCTGCAAGTCACACCGCAGGCCTGTGCAGATGGAGGCAGGAAGAGGGTGCTTCCCACTTACACTGTGCAGCCACTTGTGTTGAGCGTCCATGACCGGGTCAGGGGGCCGAGGGCTGCCCAGAGGGCACGTGCCCATGGGAGGCTGACCCCTGCTGGGATCGGACTCATTCTTTGTGCTGGCCGCTGGCTGCAGGCGTCCATTGGGGCGATGCGAACCTTCCTTTCTGTTGTCAGGTCCTTGCGGGTCAAGTCCCCACCCCAGGTTTTGGGGGGTGGGAGTGTCTGGCCTCGGTCCTCACGGGCCGTAGGAATGCACTGCCCAGACCAGCTGCTGAGACCCTGAGGGCTGAAGCCAGGTGGAACCTGGGGGAAAAACATATATCAGGCAAGTACAAATGGGTACTGTGCTCCTGGGGAACACCTGGGGAGACACCTGGGGAGGGACACCTGGGGGGACACCTGCAGAAACACCTGGGAGGACACCTGGGGAGACATCTGGAGTGGACACCAGGAGGGGACACCAGGAGGGGACACCTGGGGGACACCTGGAGTGGACAGCAGGAGGGGACACTTGGGGGACACCTGGAGGGGACACCAGGAGGGGACACCTGGGGGGAGCACCTTGGGGGTAGCACCTTGGGGGGAATGGTCAGACTTGGATGGGCCTTGGAACGGGAAAACCACCTCTGTGCTTGTGCCACGTGGTTGGATCTGCTGAAACTGGCTCCTCGATCCACACAGCCCCACCTGGCTCCCCGAGGCAGGTCTCAGGCAGGCAGCGACCTGGCCCTTCCCACTGGCTGGTTTTCGGGGCAGCACAGCACATGGTCTTGGCTGTGTTGGGGCAGATCCATTAGTCTGGGCACCGAACAATAACAAGTGGAAGATTAAAAATTAATTTCAAGCTTTCTTCTTTGATTTGGATTTAACTTGCTGAAATCAATTTCATTTGAAGACAGATGCTCTCTTCTCATCAAAACAGCAAACCCAAAAAAGAAAAAGGCTAAATTGTCCGTGCGATGTGAGCACGCTCATGAAGAGTCCGTGCAGCTGGCAGGAAGAAGGCAGCGTGCTGGGGGCGTGAGCCGGCAGCACACACGCAGGCCCCTCCAGAGCAGCAGCTTCTTCGCTGATGCACGAGGGAGCTCGTCAGCCTTGTCTTTGCATCAACAGCAAATTTAATTAGTGCACATTTAACTAGCAGATTCAATTAACTGCTCACCACTGTTCCGCAGGCGTCCCTGTGGGCAAGAGGCCTTGGCGAGTGGGAATCTAGTGAAGGAGGTTTCCTTGCACCAGAGTCCAGGACCATGGGCCCAGAGGGCCACACTCTGGGCTGCCAGGTTGCGCAGGCTGAAGGGCTGTGGTGCTGTGCCCAGATGCATCTGGGTCCACACATGCCCATCCAGCACTGTGCAAGCACAGATACGGGGAGGCCACCCTGCCTGCCAGGCACCCTGATATTAGGAAGCCTGCCTAGATGGCTGGACTGGGCCTCTGGCCGGAGACCACTTGAACAGACAGGCTCAGCCACAGCAACCCCGTGGGGGCCCCTGGGACTGGACTGGCTCCCTGGCCCTGTAAGCAGCCTCCTGCTCATTCAGTTTTCTCATAAAATGCCAACTTTTGCCAGCACAAGGAAGGTTCCAGACCTTTTTGCTCTTTAAGAGCCTGACGACATTAACTAGTGGTGGTCACTGGAGCCAGGACGTTGCCCCAGTCTGGCTGAGCCCCTGCCCGACCTCGACCAGTCTGTCCACTCCTCGGCATGGAGGCCACTGCCCCTAGCCCGTTGTGCCAGATGCACAGGAGAGGCAGGGGTCTGGGACGTGGCTGTGATCCCAAGGGACCCAACCCCGCCGGACAGGCTGCCTGCTGCATGCACAAGGCCCAGCTGAGAGACTCACCCACTGCTCTCCTAGTTAGAGAGAAAATCTCTCCTGCCCAAGGACAGGACCCTCGTCTTGGGGCAGGCTGAGGAAGGGGTGGGGACCCTGGAGGACTTGCCTTTGGAACCCTCCTGGTGCAGAGCAAAGCTGCGGCCCGCTGGCTTCAGGCACAGTGTCCTTGGAGTTTGGTTTTACTCCTCAAGGTAACTGCTCAAGTGAACTGCATGGCTGGCAGACCCAGGCAACACGGGTCATGAAGGGAGCTTCAGGGAGTCGGGGGCACAACACGGGAGCACCGTGAGCCGCAGCTGGGGGCCAGCACCCACACAGGTGAAGGTGGGCTCACCGGGTACAGGTCTTTTCAGAAAAACCCCTACCACTTAGAATGGCTGACAGCCTGCCTCCCTGGTTGCTGTCTTTCCCCTTACCTTTCACACGGAGCGCTCCCTTAGCCAACTGCCCCTGTGGTCCTCGGGCCGTGGAGGGCAAGTGTGATGGGCGAGGTTTCTGCTAACAGGGAGAGTGGATCCTGAGCTTGGCCCTGGGAAGACTGTGACCAGGGGACATGGGACTGCAGCCATGTCTGGGAGGACAGAGAAGAGGTGGCCAGGGAACCAGTGGGCAGCAGGGCCAGGAGGCGGTGCCACAGCGGCTGCCCGCATCGCAGTGGCCAGGCATCAGGGCCGGCGTTGGGCCTTACAAGTTCATGGACTCACTTCTGACCACTCAGGGAGAGAGGCCGGAGGATGTCTGAACCCTTACCTGACCCCAAGGCCGCATGCCTGGCCCGTGACAAGGTCACACTCCACCCCGCGGAACACAGGGCAGAGCACGGCAAAGACGCCTGTGGCAAGGCCTTGCCTGGGATGTGGTTGGAGCGGACGCTCAGCTCCCAGATCAGGTTGGTCACAAAAGGGAAGGAAGTTCCAGCCACAGGCCCCTCGGTGAGTTGCTTGTGGAACGGGTGTTTCAGATCAGCATCGAGACAGTGGCATGAAGGTGCCTAGGCTGGTGCTGGGCAGGGGCAGAGCCGCCCACCCCACCCCCCAGTCTCAGTCAGGCGTCCACGCTCTGGCTGGCTGGGGAGATGGCCACGACCCTGTGCCCGAGATCTTGTGGCTCTGTAATGGGTCTCACAAGTAAATTTTAGAACATCTCAGGTCAAAATGTCCTTCTCATCGGAAGAGCCAGAGACCCTGGGGAAGAATTTCTGCAGGGGGAGAAAGTGAACTCTGCGCCCCAGAGGCACAGAACTGCTATGGGGGGGGGGGTGGTAGGCACGTGCTGGGCCCCTGCTTCCTTGGGCATCCACCCTACTCAGGCTGGACCCAGGAGAGAGCCTGACTGCCCGGGGCAGGGGCCCTGCTGCCCTGAGGCCCTGTGGGAGAGGGGCCTGGCAGAGGGGCCAGGCATTCTCCAGCAGCCACATTCCCAGGAACGTCGGTCTGGGCCCCCCAAGCATGTGTAGCTCCCGGACCTCAGAGACCCCTCTGGTTCTCCAGCCATGGCCCCAGTCCCTGCCCACCCCGCCCCTACCACACACCCCATCTTCTCTCTTCACTCCCTCACCAGAGACTCCTGCATCCAAGAGGCACTCAGCGAAGAAGGGATGCTAACCATTTCTCCCCACTGGGCTTGGGCTCAGCCTGTCTGTGCTGGGCACAGACTTGCCTAGCACAGCCAGGCAGCCTGGTGGCCTCTCTAGGACCCCTTCTGGGCTCACAGGGCCATAGCCCTGTGGCCCGACACCACCTGTGGCGACCATGCAAACACACGTGGACCACTGACTGCCCAGGAGCCTGAGCCCTCCTCAAACATGCGCAGGGGCCTGTCCAGGCGGGGGCGTGGCCTGCGTGGGGCAGAGTCCCGGTGTTGGGAGTGTCAAGGTGGGGGCGGTGCCTGGGTGGGGCGGGGTCCCGGTGTGGGCAAGGCCTGGGTGGGGCGGGGCCCCTGCGGGGGCGGGGCCTGGGTGGGGCGGGGTCCCGGCGGGGGCGGGGCCTGGGTGGGGCGGAGTCCCAGCGTGGGGAGTGTCCAGGTGGGGCGGGGCCCCTGAGGGGGTGGGGCCTAAGTGGGGCGGGTTCCGGTGTGGGGAGTGTCCAGGTGGGGCGGGGTCCAGGCGGGGGCGTGGCCTGGGTGGGGCGGGGTCCCGGTGTGGGGAGTGTCCAGGCGGGGCGGGGTCCGGGCGTGGGCAAGGCCTGGGTGGGGCGGGGCCCCTGCGGGGGCGGTGCCTGGGTGGGGCGGAGTCCCAGCTTGGGGAGTGTCCAGGTGGGGCGGGGTCCCGGCGGGGGCGGTGCCTGGGTGGGGCGGGGTCCCGGCGCGGGGTGTTCCAGGCGAGGCGGGGCGGGGTCCCGGGCGGGGTCCCCGGGGTCCCCGCTCCTCTCCGGACCAGCCTCCCAGCTGCTATTTCTCCTCAGTAGGGCCCCCTGGAGAAATGTCACTTTGGCTCCGTGAACCCCGGGGGTGGGGAGGACGCTGCAGAGGGCTCCCCTGAGAGGTGCGTCACTGGGAGCGGGCTGGCAGAGGAAATGAGCCCCGTGCCGTGGGCAGCCCCTGCAGCTGCCCCCGGAGTACAGTGCCGGGCGTCGCGAGGCCCGCGCCACTACCTCGGAGCCCCTCAGGTGTGATGCGGCCTCACCGCCGCGCTCAGTGGAGGGAAGGTCCTCTCGGCCGGCTCTGCGGCGTCGGTGCGTGTGGCCGTGTCCTGACGTCACTGCAGGGAGGGTCCCGCGGCTCCTCCCTGAGCCCCGGATGCACGGCACCCAGAAAGGTCCCCTGTCCCACCACTGCCCTGGGCCTCTTCTGCACGGGTGCCGGCGCAGCCGCCGGCAGCCTGGGGTCACGGAGACCCCTCAGAGCTGAGGGCCCCCCGGAGCCCTGAGGGCCTCCGCACTCACCCCTCCAGAAAGGCTGGCCAGGCATCTGACGTGCCGGTGGGGCCCTGGGCTGCCCTGCCTCCCTGTCCCACGCTCGGGGTGCACGTCGCCCCTGGGACACTGGGCAGCTTCACGGCAAAGGCCTCAGCGTGCTGCTCTGGGAGACCCGTGAGCAGCCCGGGCTGGCGTCACCGTTCATGGGGGCCACTGGACACATGGGCCTGGGCTCCCCTCGCAGGGGGGAAGCAAGGCCAGGGCCGGGGTGGGAGGGGTCAGACCCTCGCTGACCCCAGGCCCACTGTGGCCACCCTTGTGGACAAGCTGTGGGGAGCATGGTGCAGAGGCCAGCGGTGGGCCAAGGCTTTGTGCCTCCAGGCCTTCTGGGTCCCCCGCGTGAGGCTTGTTTCCCAGGACATCTGATTTCCAGATCGAAGGGCCCAGGCTTGGAGGCCCCAGTCTTCAGAACCCACTGCTAGTCCTCCCAGGCCCCCGTCGTCCCAGACACCCCTAGCCATCTCAGGACCCCATTGCTCTGGACCCCAGCCATGTGCATCGGTAGAAACCTGCCTGGTGCCCAGGCCCAGACCTGCCCCCATCCCACATGTTCCATCCAGAGGGCATCCCAGGACCACGGGGGGAGCTGGACTGGGGCAGGGCTGGGCGGCACTGCTGTGAAGGTGGCCCAGTCCAGGAGGCTGTGCCTCACGTGTGCCCCTCCTGGATGACCCCACCAAGCATGAGGGGGAGCGGGGCCACAGGCGAGGGTCTGGCTGGGCTCCTTGCCCTCCTTCCTGACTCTCGCCTCACCTGGGGTCAGGGCCCTCCAGAGGTGCCTGCCAGCACCTGGCAAGGTGGGCATCTGGTTCCCCCATCCCAGAGGTTCGCCCACAATCCCACGTCCTCAGGGACAGCTGCCCAGTGTCAGCCACGCCTCTGTGAGTATGTCTGCAGGCCACCCAGGCCCGGGAGGGACAACCACAAAGTGCAGCTGTGCCTGGCTGAGCTGCCCAGAGCCCTTCTCAGCAGGTGCCTGGGCTATGCTGGGCCGGATCTGGAGGCTGGTGTCAGCCTGGGGACATGAAGGAAGCAGGGGCTCTGGGGGCAAGACAGCCTCGATGGGTGGGTGACCTGAAAGGGGTCATGAGGCCACCCGCCACCCTGGGGCTGCCCCTGGCCTCTCCTCATGGCAGGACATCCAAAGCCATGGCGGTGCTGCCCGCCCCTCACTCTCCAAATCTCCACTGGGGGCCCTGCATTTCCCCATCTGTCTACCCAGTTCAGACCTGGAGGGGCTGCTGGACTGGCCGTGTGTTTCCCCAGGCCCCTGGGGAGGGCAGAGGATGCAGGCCAGCAGCCTGATTAATCACAGTATGCAAATGGATCATTTAAAAAAATCAATCACACCAAGACGGTTTGATTCATTATTCAAGGCTTGCGTTGTGTGCAAAGAATTCCTAATGAGCTCCAAACTGGGGACTAGGAGGCCGTTGTAGGTAAGGAAGTCCCACTGTTCTGGTGGGTGGTGCTGTGCCCTTCCAGCCTGGCTCCCATCCCCCATCCTCCCCACACGTGGCCTCTGCACTCTCAGTGGTCTTCACTCAGCTCAACACGGTCTTTGTTGGGCTCCAAAGGCTGGGCCACTCAGACAGGGACCCAGGTCCTGGTCAGGAAGCTAGTCGGCTGGCTGGGAGTTGTCTGGCCAGGAAGTACATGCTCTCCACAAAGCAAACGGGTTCCAGGTCCAAGCTGGTGGCCAGGAGCCACATGCTGCCCCATGCGTGTGAGCTGAGCCCACTGCCCAGCCCCTGGCTGGGGGAGTGTTGCCCCTTCCGATCCCGGAGCCTGGCTGCATCCTGCTGCAACATGTCCTGCTTGCAGGCTCAGGGCTCATCCCCACAATTTGTTCCAGAGTGATGGCTCATTTCTGCAAATTCCACCCAGATCAGAAATGAGAACATGCTTTTGTGGGCAAACCGTGAAGACCAGGAGATCATGTGTGTGCACTGGGCATACCGTCACGAAAGGAGCTTCCCAGGCCCCGTGCTTTGCTGGCTCGCCCCTCGGTCCCTGGCCAGGAGCCAGGCTGCGGGAGCAAGTGCTTCTGCCCCCCGTCTGCAGCCCCAGCTCAGGGGATGCAGGAGAAGTGAGGTGGGGCACCAGAGACCCCAGTGAGTGAGGGTCTTGCCATAAGAGGACGCTCAGGCCACAGCGGTGGTGGACAGGCCACGTGCTGGCCTGACTTTCCAGGCTCCCTGGGAGTCAGGAAGCAAGCCTGGTGGGTGAGAGGCTGCACGTGCGTGGTGTTTTGCTTCTGACATGCTGCTTCAAGTGGAGTTCTTTTAAGGTTGCTATCATGCTGTAATTAACAGCAATGCTGAGAATTTAATTAAAATTTATGTTTCGTAGAAGCCAAAAGCTCCATCAGACTCTTCCTGGGCTCTAACCCAGGGCTTGGCAGGGGCATGAGCCCACTGGGCAGGCTGAGTCTGCCAAGTGGGAGGGCAGAGACCCAGACTTTCCTGGGAGACCCCTGACAGGGGGAAGGCTGGGGCTGGGGCTCGGCTCCTCCCTGGCGCGGGCAGGTGTTCTGGGGTGTCTGTCATGCCTGCTCTTGGACAGTGCCAGGCGTCTTCACTATCACGGACCAGCTGGCTGCTGGGGGAGCCGGGTGCCTGCTGCCTGCTGCAGCTTCCAGAGCCCCACGAGCGCCTGGCACACACCAGGAGCTCAGAATCCAGTGGTCAGGGAGCGGGAGGGACACAGCTGGGGGGACTTCAGTGAGTGGTGCCCTGACTCCTCGCCATTACCGACTGTTGTCATGGGCGGTGACTTCCCTTCACCTGGAAGGACAGGAGAGGCTTCCAACAAGATATTTAAGCTACCTTCCAGCTTCCCCCCAGATGGCTTTCGTAGATCCAGCCATTCCATGCGAGATACTCAGCGTAAATGCTAATGGGGAAACTGGGTGACAATTGCGGGCAGCGGCTGACTCGTGGACTCAGCCGGGCGCTGCAGGCGCCGGCCCTGCCGGGTACGGATGAAGCCATAGCGAGCTACTCTGCCACGTCCACCTGCCAGACCTCTTCCTGGAGCTCAGTGTGCTTCGAACCACAGCTGAGCCTGCTGTGGATGCCTGGCCTGGACACCGTGCCCCCGGGCCCTGCGGATGACCAGGGAGCCCCTGAAGGACCCCGCTGCTCGGCAAGCACACGGCTATGCCTGACGGCCCTGGGCAGCTCTGCTGCCTGCCCCTGGGTGGCCAGGCCCAATGCTTCTGGCTTAGTTTGCTTGGTCACATCTTCACTATTTGGAATTTCTCTTGAACCTGACATTTTTCTTGGGAAGAGAAAATGCTCCTTCTTAGCTACAGTTACTTCTTCAGGTTTTTTGTTTTCAGAATTTTGGAGTGGGGCATACAGGTTAAGTTCTGTAATGTAACATCATCTTTTTACAGTAAATATAATTCAAAAGGTTATATATTAGCAGAAACAGAAAGTTTATCATAAAAGGTTTTCCTAAAATACCCCAAAACTGCATTGACTTGAGAAAAATCAATAAAAATTTATAGCTCTCTTAGCTGTAGTGAAAGATTCCCCTGCCTCATCTATGTAGATCTTAAACACTAATGTTTCTTAAAACAAGTTTTCTCTACAAATCAAAAATCTGTTTAGTCTCTTTAAATAGTTTTGGAAACATTCTTCTTAGACTTGTCCTTCAGAAAAACGTCAAGGTTTGTTGAATTAACATATTCATTTCAATTCACATTGGCTGCTGCTGAGAGGCCTGGAATATCTGGCAGCTCTTGTCTGTGAGTCTCTTTTACAAACATCATCATCTCCTTTGAGCTAAGAAAGCAGCTCCTGGGAAGAAGGTGGTGGCTGGGGCTGCCCACCTCTCCCCACCCCAGGCCTCAGACTCCCAGGGCCACAGGCGGCACAGTGAGGACACCCCCTTCCACCACTGCTCTGCCCACCCCTGGGGAGGGCCCCCCCCAGTGAACCTGAGTCCCGGCCTCTTATGCCCGTGTCTGGCTGCTCTGAATCGCATTCCACGGTGTTTTCTCTTTTAATGGTAATGACTTAATTGCTTTTGAAACTGTGATACACGCTTCAAACTACACAGAAAACCACCAAGAAAGTAAAAAACCTTTCCAAAATCCAGCCACTCAATGCAGATACCTCTTTGCACATATTTATGGCTAGAAAGAAACGATTTGAGAAAATGGTAATATACATGTGGTATTTTAATAAAAGAAGTTAATTTTACTTGAAGTTAACCAAGGAGAACTCGGTCAAAGTGAAGCTGTAGGGACAGAACATGGGATAAATGCAGCAGCAGCAGGCAGGCCAAGTCCCCCCAGCAGGCCGCACGCCAGCTTCACTCAGGTCCCGGAGGGCTTCAGGAGCCCCTGAGCGCAGAGCCGCGCCCCAGAGACCTAGACCTCCCGGGCCCATTGTGCGGCTGGCACCCATGATGCTTTCCAAGGTCCGGGGGCTTGATGGCAGCCACGGCTGAGAACTACTGCCCTGAAGACAGGGGTCGGGGTCACAGGGCAGACACGCCGGGCAGGGGTGGGCCAGGGGTCAGGGGACAGACACGCTGGGATATAATACATAGTGACGCACATGCACATGTGTGTAAACATTCATACACACATGCCTGCACACTTTTTTGGTCACAGCAGCATTTCCTTAAGAGAGTGTGCACAGAACTCCACATGCAGGCCTGCTGCCTGCACCGGAAATACTGGGAGCTTGGTGGTGCCCCTTGGTGCTGGCACCTCTGTACGGGTGCCATGGACCCTGGCTGCCCAACCTCTGGGCCCTGGGGCATACAAGGGGGCAGCAGGGCTGTGTTTAAAGGTGCCAAGGCCACGGGGCCCACATCCGAAGCTCTGGGTGGTGTGGGCCCTCAGGACAGGAGGCCTCCCCCAGTCGATGAGGATGGGAAGGTGCAAGGAGATGCCTTCCTCATGGAATTCAGGCCAGCCATGGGCGGGCGGCCTGTGCTGTCCCCAGCAAAGGGACAGTCATTCTGCCTCTGCCCACTGCCCCCTCCTGAGACAAGGTGAGTTTTCTCCCCTCTGCAGTGACCCCCAGACTTCCAAGACCCTCAGGCAGTAACCTGGGGCACCTGCCACCCCCACCCCCTGTGTCCCGGGATGTTTCCAGATGCATTTCGTGCCACCTGTAAGTGGCGTCCCTGGTGGGGCTGCAGACTCAGGGCCCTGATGGCCGTGCCCCCACTCTCAGGAGCAGCCTCCCTCCCTGCCAGCTGGCGCTGAGGGCAGGTGGTGGGTGTTTTACTGGGGACCACAGAGCAGAGCCTGCCGTTTGAGCAGCCCATTCCCTGCTGGATGGTGGTGTCCTGGGTCCCTTTGTCACTTTTGAGACCACATGCCACCTGCACTCAAGCAGGCCCTGAGCTCTGGGCAGGGGCCTGGGGGCACCTCCTGAGCGCTGCAGATGTCCCTGCCTCCAGGGCTGGACAGACAATGGACCCACTGACTTGGGCTGGTGCTGGGTCCATATTGGAGTTGGATGCTGGCTGTGTCTGCAGGGTATGTGGGGGTAGGCAAGTGAACACCCGAGGAGCATGGAGCCGTCTGCACCCCCATGCCAGCCTGGAGATGCCATTCGGGCAGAGCAAAGGGTGTACAGGCTGGGCAAAAAAGGTGGGGTTTGCTCCTGGGGTGCGGACAAGGTGATGGGTGGACAGGGCCTGGGTGGGGGCAGCTGGATCGTGACCCTGAGCACAGTGGTAGCCCTGCTGTGCACACTGACCCACATCCCTGTTATGGTGAGGCCCGGCCTGCGGCTCCCTGGGCTGGGGGTGGGCAGGACGGGGGCCAGGCAGGATGGCAGTGACCTCCCAGGGTTGGTACGGGCTGTCAGCCAGAGGTGGAGACCAGCACACGAGGCCACATGACCAGCCCTCTGGCCCTCCTGTCCTTGCCGCGGGTCCCCAGCTCACGGGAACCAAGGCCCTATGTCTTGTGCAGCCAGAGAAGCTCCGCTCTGAGCAGGCGTGAGCTGGGAAGAAAACCACATCACCCCATTCACCAGGCTTACAAACACTGCAGGGTGCAAGGTGGCCCCAAGTGGCGAGCTTTGAGATATTTAAACAAATTTGAACAAGTGGAGGAGTGGGGGGTCCCAACAGTGTCCTCAGTCAGGGCACTGAATGCCTGGCAGCTCTGGGTGAGCAATGCAGGGAGAGCCCCACTCCTGTGTGTGCCCAGCCTCAGGGCAGGGAGGAGAAAGGTGTGGGTGTGAGTTGTGTGGGACACGGCCTGCCCGCCCGCATGGCCCGTCTGGCCGCTGACCCACACAGCAGTGTCTCAGTGGCCATTCTGCCTGTCACTTCCCCACCTGGGACCAGACCTCAGTGCCCCCCAAAGTGTGCCCCGCCTCAAAGGCTGGCCCTGAGCTGGCTTCCTGGGCAACGGCCCAGCATGGTCCGAGGATGTCTCTGTGATTCTGAATGAGTGGCCTCAGATGCTGGAAGAATCCGTGGGCTCCTGATGAGGGCTTCAGAATAAAACTGGTGGGCTTTGCAAGGCTGATCAATAAAGAGGCGCTCGCCTCCTTTCCTTCTGACGGTTGCACACTGACAGGACACCCTCGGCTTTCGTTAGAAAGTGTAGGAATTTTTAACAAACCTTCTGACACCTGCCGGCACAGGCTCAGGGCTCAGATTTCTGTTTCTGTGTCATGTGGCTCCCAACGCCAGCTCAGAGATGTGCTTTCAAAGCCTTATTTTTAACAGGAACATGCAGCCCCCGTGGCTGGGCTGGGGTGACCTAAGGAGAGGTGTAGTGGCGGTAGAACAAGTTCCAAGGTGGGGTCAGCGCCCCCGCTGCCCTCCCGACCTGCCCGGAGCTGAGGCCGCGTCCAGTGGGCGAGGGGCGTGGGACGGTGGGCTTCTGGGTCAGCTACGTGCTGGGCTGACCGGTGGCTGGCCTCAGGCCCAAGGGCAGCCTCTGCCCTGTGTGTCCCTGGGCCCAGGCCGTGTGGCCCTTGGGCTGCAGCCCGGCTCAGGGTTTTCACACACTCATTACTGCGGAAGAAAAGGCCGAGCTGCTCTGCTGGCTCATCCGGGCTCCCTATTTGATTTGGGGGCATCATTATTCACTGAGGCCCTGAGCCTCCAGGGATGGGGCCTCACGTGCAGCCTATCCCACAACCAGGGAGCAGGGGGTGTCTTCAGCCCGGACCAGACGTTCCAGCCCCTCCCATCACAGGGTGGGATGCAGGAAGGGGGCAGCTTCTGTCTGTGAGCCCTTGCTCAGAAACACACGCATTTTGGCACTGACAACAAAACACGGGCTCCTCCCCACGGCCCTCCCCCACAGCCCCTCCCCACGGGTGCCCCTTGGCTGGCCTGTCAGGACCCAAGTGGGGAACACCTGTGACCCTGGGGGCCCCATCTGGCAGAGGCGTGTGGCGGGGCTCCTCGCTCACCATGACCCACCCACCGAAGGGGGAGGCAGGTGGGCCACCGCCGTGTGCCTGAGGGACAATGGCCCAGGTTCCTTGGAGAAAACAGTGTCGCCCTCAAAGCCCTGGGGCCAGGTCGCATGCCTGGTCCATCAGGAGCTCTGAGCTCAGGGCAGGAACCTTTCTGCTGGCACCATGCTCCCTGCCCTCCTCCCCTTGGCCTGTGCCCCCCTCCTGCTACAGGGCTGCCTGGCCACTCCCTCTGCTGTGATGACCTGGCCTCCTTGGCCGGCCCCGGGGCCAGGATGGGCTCGTCCAGCACATGCTCCTAGCCTCCCGCGGGGGCCTCTGAGTGCTTGGGGTGCATGTTCAGCACTCTCCTCCTGCTGGCAGCATCCCTCGGCAGCACAGTCCACCCCGGCTTCAGCTCCCAGTTCTGGCTGGACCAGCTCCCACCACTCGCCTGCGCGCAGCAGAGTCCCCGCAGCTGCCCAGCTGGAGATCGGCCTGGGTCCTGTCCTTCGCTGATCTCCACACTCGACAGCCTGCCCGTCGTGCCTGAATGGGACGCATCTCAACTCTGCCCGTGCCAGCCTTTGCTGCCCTCACCCTCCCGGCTGGACCCAGCTGGCCACACACACGCCCACCCTCTGCCGTGCAGCCCCGGCACCTGCTCCGGTCTCCACGTGGACCTTTCAGTAGCACTTAGTGGGTCTCAGCATGTCTTGCTGAATAAACAAACAATGACCTTCAACATCCATTCATGATAAAAACTCTCAACAAAATGCGTGTAGAGGGCAAGTACCTCAACATAATAAAGGCCAGATATGACAAACCCACAGCCACCATTATACTTAACGGTAAGAAACTGAAAGCTTTTCCTTTAAGATTGGGAACAAGACAAGGATGCCCACTCTCCCCACTGTTATTCAACATAGTACTGGAGGTCCTAGCCACGGCAATCAGACAACACAAAGAAATAAAAGACATTCCGATTGGCAAGGAAGAAGTCAACCTGTCACTGTTTGCAGATGACATGATATTATACATAAAAAGCACTAAAGAATACACCCCAAAACTACTAGATCTAATATCTGAATTGAGCAAAGTTGTGGGAGACAAAATCAACACACAGAAATCTGTGGCTTTCCTATACACTAATGATGAACTAGCAGAGAGAGAAATCAGGAAAGCAATTCCATTCACAATTGCATCAAAAAGAATAAAATACCTAGGAATAAACCTAACCAAGGAAGTGAAAGGCCTATACTCTGAAAACTATAAGACACTCATAAGAGAAATTAAAGAAGATACCAATAAATGGAAACTCATCCCATGCTCATGGCTAGGAAGAATTAATATTGTCAAAATGGCCATCCTGCCTAAAGCAATCTACAGATTCAATGCAATCCCTACCAAAATACCAACAGCATTCTTCAATGAACTAGAGCAAATAGTTCTAAAATTCAGATGGAAACACAAAAGACCCCAAATAGCCAAAGCAATCCTGAGAAGGAAGAATAAAGCTGGGGGGATTACGCTCCCTGACTTCAAGCTCTACTACAAAGCCACAGTAATCAAGACAATTTGGTACTGGCACAAGAACAGACCCATAGACCAGTGGAACAGACTAGAGAGCCCAGATATAAACAGAAGCATATATGGTCAATTAATATATGATAAAGGAGCCATGGATATACAATAGGGAAATGACAGCCTCTTCAACAGCTGGTGTTGGCAAACTGGACAGCTACATGTAAGAGAATGAAACTGGATCACTGTCTAACCCCATACACAAAAGTAAACTCAAAATGGATCAAAGACTTGAATGTAAGTCATGAAACCGTAAAACTCTTAGAAGAAAACAGGCAAAAATTTCTTGAATATAAACATGAGCAACTTTTTCCTGAACACATCTCCTCAGGCAAGGGAAACAAAATAAAAAATGAACAAATGGGACTACATCATGCTAAATAGCTTCTGTACAGCAAAGGACACTATCAGCAGAACAAAAAGGCATCCTACAATATGGGAGAATGTATTTGTAAATGACATATCCGACAAGGGGTTAACATCCAAAATATATAAAGAACTCATACGCCTGAACACACAAAAAGCAAATAACCCTATTAAAAAATGGGCAGAGAATATGAACAGACAATTCCCCAAAGAAGAAATTCAGATGGCCAACAGGCACATGGAAAGATGCTCCACATCGCTAATTATCAGGGACATGCAAATTAAAACCACAATGAGATATCACCTCATGCCAGTTAAGATGGCCAACATTGAAAAGAATAGGAACAACAAATGCTGGCAAGGATGCAGAGAAAGGGGAACCCTCCTACACTGCTGGTGGGAATGTAAGCTAGTTCAATCATTGTGGAAATCAGTATGGAGATTCCTCAAAAAACTAAAAATAGAAACACCATTTGACCCAGGAATTGCACTCCTAGGAATTTACCCTAAAAATGCAGTTTCCCAGTTTCAAAGACATATGCATCCCTATGTTTATCACAGCACTATTTACAATAGCCAAGGTATGGAAGCAACCTAAGTGTCCATCAGTAGATGAATGGATAAAGAAGAGGTGGTACATATACACAATGGAGTATTATTAAGCCATAAGAAGAAAACAAATCCTACCATTTGCAACAACATGGACGGAGCTAGAGGGTATTATGCTCAGTGAAATAAGCCAGGCAGAGAAAGACAAGTACCAAATAATTTCACTCATTTGTGGAGTATAAGAACAAAGCAAAAACTGAAGGAACAAAACAGCAGCAGAATCACATAACCCAAGAATAAATCCAGTTGCCAATGGGAAAGGGACTTGGGTAGGAAGGGAGGGATAAGGGGGAAAAAGGGGCATTACAATTCCCACACATAATGTAGGGGGTGGGGGTCACGGAGAAGGCAGTATAACACAGAGAAGACAAGTAGTGACTCTATAGCATCTTACTACGCTGATGGACAGTGACTGTACTGGGGTATGTGGTGGGGACTTGATAATGGGGAGAATCTAGTAAGCACAATGTTGCTCAGGTAATTGTATATTAATGATATCAAAATTAAGAAAAAAATTTGCCTAAAAAAATAAAATAAACAGTGACCAGTGTGCCCCCAGCGTCAGTGTGCTAGTGGCCTCAGCCACGTCCAGCCCTCCTGCCCACGCACCTTAGCCCCCGAAAACCTCCACTGGGGAAACGCTTCTTTTCTCAGGGGAGCCATGTCTGCCCCCAAGCTGCCATGTGACCGCTCAGGGTGCCTGTGCAGGCCGGCACTCGGCGGAGGACACCTGTGTTTACGGGGTGGGCGTTAGTCGTGGCTGTGGGGTCCTGCTCCTGACCGGGCTGCCCTCATGTCAGTTTTAGAGTGATTTCCGTTTTGAAGAAGGAGCACTGCAGATGGCCCAGCACTGCCAACGTGCGTGACTGTGTAAAAGCCCCCAGAGGATCCCAGTGGGGAAGCGGGTGGCACTAACTCCTTGCTGATGAAGTCTGGACCCGCTACCCAAGCAGCTGTTTTGGGAGCGTCCGCCAGCTCTGGCCCTTCTGTTGAGGTCCATGAGGTCAGACGCTCTTTAGAACAGCTCCTGGTCAGGGATGTGGGGGCTACGAGGGGGCCAGCAAGTTGCGGCCAGGCAGACCCATCTGGTTTGGAAAAGAAGCAGGTTTTGGGGACACATCCTGAAATCTCCACGTGGCCTCAGAGGCCAACAGACTCCTGGGCATTTCTCCTGAGCCGTACAGAAGTTCAGAAAATTCTTCCTAAATTAATCACCCTCCTGATGGCTCAGGGAGGCTAATCTTCTGATGATGCCTGATTATTTGATTAGATACCAGTGGGAATTATAAGGAGGGGAGGTGAGGTTTTGACTAATGGATTGTTCAGCTGAAATCATTTGTCAAATTTATGGTTCAGATATTTTTAGCTGCCGAAACCAAGGTCACTTGAGTGACAACTGAGTTTCCAGATTTATAGATAATGATCCACACTTGATCCAGTGGGGGGCTTGGGAGTCAGTGTTTGTTCACGGCTGTAGCACCCACCTCTGTGGTATTCAGGACTGGGATCCAGAGAGGAGCGCCCGCTCAGCGTGCATTCCCAGGAGCTCCTGGGCACACTGCGCCCACTTTGGAAGAGCCTCAGAGATGCATGCTTAGTGGCACGTCAGTAATGCATGCAGCATGGCTGTGCCATGTTCCCGTGGAAGCATCTCCACCAGGGAGGGAGGTGCAGACAAGGCTCTTCGAAGGGTGGGAAGTTGGAGGAAGGGGCCGCCCAGCAGGTTACCAAGGAGATGGCAGAAGACGCTTCCCATGGGGCTCACGGGAACTACCAGCCCGGGCCTCGGGGAAAGGGAGCATCCCTGGGTGGAGAGGACGATGCCTCCTGCCTCTTTCCAGGACGCCTGGGTGGCCAGTGGTGCAGAGCTTGGCAACCCCCGCCCACCCCGGAGGTGCGGATCGAGGCTGACAGCGTGGCCTGTGGGTCCCCAGGCGGCTCCTGTGTTTAGACTGAGCTGCCAGAGCAGGCGCCTCGGGAGGACATTAAAGCCTCCAGGCGGGAGCTTGAAGCATTGGGATCACTGTGGCCGAGCCCAGGCAGAGCGGAATGTGGGAACAGAAGCCAGACCCTGGCCTCCGCACCTGCTCCGTAGGCCAGCCGGAGTCGTCTGCTCATGGGCGGGCCCAATCCCTGGGCCAGGCATGGGCTGGGTGCATGCTGGTGTCCGCATTTCGTGTCTCAGCCTGGCAACAGCTCCAGCTGATGAACGGGCCAGCGAGCTCAGCATGCGTCCTGTCCAACGAGCCCTCGACTCGTCAGGGTCTCTGCACCGTGGCGGGTGGTCACTTCCCTGCTGGCCGCCTGGGAGCAGGGAATGTTCTGGTCCACATTTGGCTGGTTCTCCCCCCACTGGCCCCTCCTCCAATGTGTGTGGCTGGGACCACGGTCACACATGTCCTGCCTGGCGGTTTGCACAGCCTCATCGTCAGGGCCACATGCCGACTGGGTGTCAGGCTGAGCATTTGGGTGGCTTTTGGGAACTGAGATGCAGGGCCCCACGGAACTGATGTGTAAGAACGTTTTGTTCCCAGGTGATCCACAAATGCCCGGGAAACGTCACATCACTCCCTCTGACCCCTGGGACTGCCATCTACCATCGCTCACAGGAAGAGAAGGTGACTGTCCCCAGCTACCCGGGCATCCCTCCCTCGTCCCACCCAGGCCATGGCGACATCTGGCCACATGGCAGGACAGGGCAGTGGGGCCTCCTCCTGGGTCTGAGCAGGGCTCCTGGCCCAGCCGGCTGCCAGGTGGACAGGAGGGGCAAGTGTGCACTCTGGTGCCCGACAGGCCGAGGGGACAGTGGGCCCTCGAGGGCCCCAGGCATTTGGCCCTGGGGTCACAGGCTGAGCACGTCTCTAACTCAGGTGCCAGCTGGGGTGGTGGTGGCATGTGCTGCTGTCCTGAGGGGCACAGTTCGCCTCTACCCTCATGGGCGGGCGCTGCACGAGGCCCAGACTGGCCGTCCAGTGGGCAGAGCTGGTGGCCAAGCCAGGACCAGTGCTGTCAGAGACACAAGCAGCAGGTGAGCACCAGGGCCAACATCCCTGACAAACGCGGCCCTGAACGGAGCTCCGCATTCCGTCGCCATAGATTTCGGTCCAGAGATGTTGGGGACAGTGACTGATGGCTCCCAGGCCCCCAGACAGGCCTTGTCCAGGGAGCTTGAGTAGGACTGGGTCATCAGATACCAGAGAGGCCTCAGCTGGCTCCTCGTTTGCGGGTGGAGATGCAGAGTTCTGGAAGGTTCTGTGCACTCTCAGTGGTTTTCAGGCCAGTGTGCAGCCCCCGCGGCCCCTACCCTGCACAGCAGACCCTGTGTCGGCCCCAGTGTGGCTCAGCTCTGTGGGGGCTCTTCAGGGTGGAGCTCCAGCAGCTGCGCCTCTGGCCAGCACCAAGCCTGGAGCATCAGCGGGCACTGACTGGCGTGGAGGGGTGCTGGCAGCCTGCTAGGGCACAGCCTGGACGTGGCTGGATGCTGAGGGCTGCAGCTCCACATTCACACTGACACCCCCTTGAAAGGTCTCTTCCAGCCACAAATAGGACACTACCCAAGACTTTACCAGGTGGTTGGCTGTCGACACGTGCGATGCTGTGAGCACAAATTTCCAACCCAAACATGCACAAGGACACACACGCTCTGCCCTGCTGGGGTCTTGGCTATGGCTGACCCCCAAGGCCATGCAGGTGAGCCTTCCCTCCTGGGGTAGGGACAGCACTGCACCCTCAGGGGGCCTGGTTTTGCCCACTGTCTGTCAGTGAGTGGGATGCCCTGTGCCTGTGCAAGGACATAGCAGTGTCCCCAGCTGAGAACGTGTGAGCCAGAGTGTGTGTGCATTTATATGGCGCAGAAAGGACAGCATTCCAAACCCAAACCATCTCACCTTTTATCTAAATCCGTGAAAATGTATTTTTTCATTTGTTCAGAAAGAGTGTCTTGCTGGGGCAGCCTCGACTGACATTAGATTTTAAACTGTCAGAAGGAAGCTCAGCAGACCGCCCTGACAAAGAAGAAATCACAGGGGATCTTCTATAGATATTACAGAAGCAAGAGGGTATATTTTCAGGGTAGAAAAATCCTTTACTTTTTTTCTTAAAAAAAAAGGAATAAAACCATCCTATTTAAAATCATGGTGTTAAAATCAGATCCACAGTCTGGATTTTAATGTGGGGAGGGTGCCCAGGAAATTCTTTTCTCCCCAGAAAGCCCACCAGTTAGAGTCCTGGGGGCACTGCCCAGGGTGGCCACATAGAAGCCACATCCCTGTCCTCACCTGCTCATCCTGCCCCCAGTTCTGGCAGAGCCCAGGGCGAGCTGCCCCGAGATTGCAGCTGGGTGACTTCTGCACAGGGCTGTTGCTGGCAGCAAATACTCCAGCTGGCTCCTAGGATGGTATGCATGTGCATGAGCACATGGATGCATGTGAACATGTGTGTGTATGAATATGCACAAGCACATGGGCGCACATGCACACTGTAGGAGTGTGTGTGCACATGTGTGCATGAATGTGCACATGCATGCATAGACATGTGCCTGTGTCCATGTGCATGTGCATGGGGTCTCTGTTCCTGGTACATGTGCTTGGGGGCCCCCATACCTGGGTGAATGAATATGCGAGTCTGTGTTTCTGTGTGCATGAGTGTGGGGGTCCCTGTGCCATCTGTCGTTGGCCTTTGGAGCAGGCAGGTTTACCTGTGGACTCTGGATCTGCCCCCACTGAGTTGGCAAGTCGCAGATAGCAAGTCCTGGCCCCTCACTGGGGACCCAGATGACCAGCCATCTTGCTCAGCAGAAAGTTCTGAGGCCTGGGGCTGTGCCCTATTTTGGGCTCATGCGGGGATGCAGCCTTGCGTGATGCCCAGCTGCCCAGCAATGGATGGGAACCATGTCTGCTCTCGGAATCTCCCAACCAGCTATTCCAGAAGGTTCCCTCCAGCCTGGCTGTGCTGCTCTGAGTCTTGGTAGCCACCCAGGCCCAGCTGCCATGGGAATACTCAGGCTTCGGCCTGGTTGTTCTCATTTAAACCTGTCCTGTTTGTTGTGCTCAGCAAACTGCCTTGTGTGATTGTGAATGTACACCCCCACCTAGGAGGGGCTGCCGGCTCATGGGTGGCCCTGTGTCGAGTCAGCTCTGCACCTGAGGGGGTGGCACGTGGAGAGGGGCCCGTCAGCTGCAGGCGGCATGGACTCGGCATGCCCCAGGAGACCCTCCATGTGTCCTGAGGGATCTAGTTGCTGGAGTGCCAGGGCAGCCAGGGAAGTGAGGGTGACCAGCCTGGCCCCACGGCCTTGTGCTGCAGCCCCGTGGGTCCACGTCAGCGCATCCACCCCACCAGAGAGGCCACACCTGTACTGTTGTGGTCATGGCTGCTGTGATGCATTCCCGGGCCCAGGAAAAACCCCTGTAAGCAGAGGTTTGCCCCTTGGGGTATGGCGGGGACCATGCTGGCCTCTTCACCCTGATCCAGGTCGTGGGGGCCAAGGGGGCCAAGGCCAGGGTGCAGCCCTCGGTGGAAAGGAGGGACGTGCTGAAGCCCCACGACCCTGGGCAGCAGGACTGGCCCAGACCCAGACCTCCCTGTGCAGAGCTGTCTGGCTATCCTGGCATCACTGGGGAACTGGGGGCACAAGGGCCTGGTTGCTGGGGTGGGATCTCAGGGGCGGGATGGAGTCAGGAGTCATGGAAGCAAGGTCTTGTGGAGCGGTGGGCTGCGCAGCAGCTGGGCATGGAGTGCGTGTGGGTCACAGCCTAGCCTGGGGCGGACCCCGCTCTGTTCTCCATCTCACTTCAAGGGCTGCTCTGTGGGGTCCCAGGCCTGGCCCGGAAAAGGGAGGGGCCAGGGCTTAGGTCCCGGCCCCACCGCCCCTGCCTAGGGGATCATGTCTGGGAGGGCAGACCCCCAGCCTGACACCTTGCTTCCCAGCCTGGACCCTGCCTGGCAGCCTGGGACCCCCAGGTCCCCTGCATCAGCTGGCTCTGGGAACTTGCTTACATAACCATGCACAGCCCTGCTAGCGAGATGCACGGTTTTAATTAACTAGAAAAATGTCCTGCTTGGGCACTTCAGTAAATAATTCATTAGTACTGATACTGTTGAACCTCACGAGGCGCTCTTCTGTCTCTCCAGAGCTTTAAAGAGGTGTCGCGAATTTTAAGCGTTCTCCGGGGAGCTTGCTGTTCGTCTAGAGGCGAACTCCAGCGTTTTGACTGGCGGGACGTCAGTAAACCACTCCTGGGAGGCTGCGTCTTGCCTGAGGACACCAGCCAGGGTGACTCAGAGGCAAGGTCTTGGCCCTGGCGCTCACTCAGACCCTAGCCCAGCTGCTGGACTGTCGTGGGCCATGCAGGGGGCAGACTGGGGGCTGAGCGCTGCCCTCTCCACCCATGTGGGGTCCTCCACCAGCCGGCTGAACGGGCAGGTTGTACAGAACTGGCTGGGTTCCACTGGGTCTCCTCAGAGGCGCTGTCCCTCCTGCCAGGTCCCCCCACCCTGTGCTGCTGCCTAAGGATCTCTGGATCTTCTTTCCTGACCCCCCACTGCAGTGACCTGACTGGCTGGCCCAGCTGGGGGCAGTGTGGAGCCCCCAGTGGACAGCAGGCTGCAGGCTCCCCTACCCCAGACCCCCTGGCTGGCTTTCACACTGACTCAGGCAGGCTGACCACTCGCCTGGCCTGGCCTCTGCGGGACTGGCCAGCCTGGTGGGAAGGCAGCGGTCAGACCTGAGGGCGGTGGCCATGAGGGCCAGCAGGACGTGGCAGGAGGGGCCGGTGCCCGCGCTGGGCCAGACCTGGTCCTCCCACCGCCCGGCTGCACTGACCCCCGAGGCCCTCCCCTGAGTCCTGCGTGGCCAGTTCCGGTCAGGCAGGCCTCAGGCTCTGACAGCTCTCCTTATCCTGACCTTACATCCACCATCAGGCCTCTGCTGTGCCCTCTGCTGCCTCCCTCCCTCCCTCTCTCCTTGGGTCACAGGGCCATCTGCCCTGTGGGGGTTGCTCTCAGACACCTGGCCCCTCATCCGCTGGGGCCACTGGCCTGCCTGTGCAGGACAGTGAGTGGGGCACAGAACAGGGTCTGGCATGTGTCCCAGGTTCACAGGTCCCAGGGCACCTAGGTCCCCTGGCAGCCAAGAGCTGAGCAGAGCCACTCCCCGCCCCCACAGCTGTCCACCCCAGGCCAGTCACTCTCAAGAGTGTGGTCCCTGGGCCAGCACTGCCGTCACCGCGAGCTGGAGGCGCACGCTCAGCCCCACTGGCTGGTGCTCCAGGTGGGCGGTGTGCTCGGGGTCCCTGGGTTTCCGGGCAGCTCACCTTTGAGAACAGTGAGTGCACAGTCCAGCTCTTTGCCCTTGATGGAAGGTGACATCTTCCTCGTGTCCCAGACAGGAGGCATGAGTTTTCCTAGCTCCAAGCCTGTCACCCATCGAGGTACAGGCCAAGTGCTGACTGTTCACACCTCCTGGTGGTTTGCTGTTTCTATGTAGGAAGCCTGGGGGTCTGGGTCAGACAGGACAGAGGTGGGAGCAGACGCTCAAGGCTGCCTACCTTTGGCTCAAAACCGGGAGGGGCATAATCACCTCCCTAGGCCCCACGTTGTGAAGAATTTTGAGCTTCCCAGCTGGGTGAAGGCCACGTCTTTGTCAGGTCTTGGTCCCTGGGCATGTGGCACACCATAGGGTCACATCCAGGGTTCTGTCCGTGGGCACAGAAGCCTCTGTCATCGGCACTGGAGACACCAGGGCATGGCCCTACTGTGGCCTGTGAGGACCTCATGGTTCTGTGCTGGACAGCAGGGGCAGGGCCTGGACAGAGGGGCCACGCGGGCAGCCTCCTGCACAGCTCAGCAGGGGCTGCTGGTCTGGAACCCACTGCCCTTGGCTGACCGGCATTCTCCTGAGGTCTGCAGAGCTCTGTAGGGCTGGGTGGGTGGGCATGGCCACCAGTGTGGCCCCGGGCGCCTTTCCAAATCATGGCTGCTTTCCTACATGTATATACACAGACTAGACCCGATTGTCAGAAACGATTCCTAAATCTAGGCTGTTAAAGTCCATCAACCACGGAAATATGTCTATTTCATTGGCAGTTTACAATAGGAGATGTCTTTGCTTTTGCTCCAAGGCAAAAATGATTCTTTTAAAACCTCCTATAAAAGGATTTTGAAAATAGAGTGTACAAAATGTGAATCTAGAAAAAAACCACAAACAAAACAGAAAGAGTACAAAAACCCGGGCAGGACTCAGGTCGTTTCCAGAAGTACTTGCTTCATTTTTGCTTGGTGACACTTCAAATTCCCCCAGGAGAGATGTCTGTGGGAACACAATTCCTAGGGCAATTCGGGCAGAATCAACACAGTCAGCTCTGCAAGCCCCAAGAAGGCCCTGGGCCCACCGCGTGGGCCACCGCGCCTGCAGGGCCCCAGACAGGAAGGGGCTGCTGGTCGTTTACAAGCACGCTGAAATATCCAGGAGAAACTGTTGGACTTAAGGCCTGGAGATTAGACTGTGGAAGCTTTTACACTCTTTGAAACAATGGAAAAATGGGACAAAAATATCTTCCTACATATTTCGAGTTAAAAACAATTTTTTTTTAATTATCAAATGTACCTCACAGTGTTTCAACAGTCCCCCTCCCCCCAGCCCCTCCCTTCCTGCCTGGTAACCACAGTCACTTCTCAGTGTCTGTGAGTCTAATGCTGTTTTGTTCCTTCTGTTTTGCTTTGTTTTTATACTCCACAAATGAGCGAAATCATTTGGTACTTGTCTTTCTCCACCTTGTTTATTTTACTGGGCGTAATACCCTCTAGGTCCATCCATGTTGTTGCAAATGGCAGGATTTCTTTTCTTTTTTATGGCTGAATAATATTCCACCATGTATATGTACCACTTTTTCTTTAATATTTAGTTTTATGATGAAAATAATTTCCCCATTAAATCAACCTGGAAACCCTGGGCTTGGACCAGGAGCTTTCATGTGGGAACGTTCAGCGGGCTGGAGGACAGGAAATTCCCAGGCTGGAGGCCCACGTGCGGACCACGTGCTGGCTGCTGACCGGTCTCTCCTCAGCGGCCTGCGGCGAGGCAGGCTCACCTGCCCCTCAGGAGGGAAGACCTGCTGTTGGTGCAGGCCCCCAGGTCGCTGCACACAGCCGGGACAGTGACTCCTGCTTCCGTCAGCTGCTGCCTGGGACAGACTCCAGGTCCTGGCCCGAGGCTCAAGGCAGGGACTGAGGACCTGTCCAAAGGCCAAAGCTTCGGGCAGTTTGGGCCCCAGTTTGGCCAGGAGGAAAACAGAGGGCCTCTAGGAGCTCCACGTTTTGCCGTGAGACTATTTAAAAAGGAAGCAGAAATTCTCCGTTGACAAGGGGCCAGCTGTTCTGCATGAGGTGTTCTCCTGGGCCGCCCCCCCTCCCGTCCCTTTCCAGGTGGTCTGATCGTCTGAGACCACGAGCTCCCAGTGCCCTCGGAGGACCCCCGACACAGAGGACCAAGCCTGGGAGACCCAGGTCAGAAAGAGAGCAAAGCTGAAAGCTCACATGGCCCCACTGCAAACCCCCTACCACAGCTCGTCGCCAAGACCCGTGGGCCCTGCACAGGACAGACGTGCCCGTCAATGGGACAGAGCTGAGCCCCTCACGCCATGGTCAATCGATTATTAGCAAAGTACAGAGGAATTCAAGGCTGGAAGATGAGCCTGTCAACACGTGATTAGGGGACAACTGGGGAACCACGTGCAAAAGAGGAATCGATACAAAGGAGATGACTTTGATCAGAGCGGATCAATGACCGAAATGAAAGGACTAAGACGGTAAAATTCCTGAAAGAAAACACAGCAGTTCACGACCTCAAGTCAGGCAGTTTCTTAGATAAAATGCACAGACCACAAGCAATTGAAGGAAAGGCTGATAAATTGGGGTTTGAGAGACACCGTTTAGGGAGTGAAAAGATAAGACAAGATTGGAGAAATGTTGGCAGATTGAGCATCTGATAAAGGACGTGCACCCAGATGTATGAAGAATCCTCACAGCTCAACGATGAGACCACAGCCCAAAGGAGAGTGGGTGAGACGTTCGGGCAGAAACTTCAGCCAAGAAGATACAGAAATGGCCAGTGAGCCCATGGAAGGGGCCCACCCCATCCGTGCTCAGGGAGACGCAGAGCGAAGCCGCCGGGCAGCACCAGCTCACACCCGCTGGGAGGGCCACCGGGCGGGCACACCTTGGCTGCAGGGGGTGGGGGACCTGCGGGCAGTGGACAGGGGCCAGGCTGGACCGTGGGGGCCGCACGGCTCAGTAAGTTTACTAAGAACCATGAAATCATGCACGTACATGGTGTTTGTGGTACATAAATAATAGAACAGAAGTGTTCTAAAAGCAAACAGCTGGGTGGGAGTGGATTATGAGAGGTGTGGTGGGGGGGTGTCCCAGCTCCAAGTGCCAGGTGTGGGGGGTCCTGGGAGGCCTTGGCAGAGTGGGTCACCGGGGAGGGCAGCCCTCCCCACCAGTTCTCAGTTCTCCGCCCTCTGTTTTCATTTCGTGACTGTCATCATTGTCTTCCTCTGTCATTAGAGGTTTTCTCCTTCCTGCACAGGGTCTGCATCTGGAGCTCCCATGTGGGAGGGACCCCCGGTGGCCAACCAAGCCCAGGCTGGCTGGACCCCAGTGTGCCCCATCCAGGAAGAGGAGGTGGCTACAGGCTCTTCTCCAGGGAAGGATCCAGCCGTCCCTCCTGGGAGGGACGGGGCCTCCTAGGTCTGGGCCCCTGGCAGGGGGGTGCCCCTCCCCGATGCTGCCTCCCCAGGCCCAGGACCCTCCGGGACCCTCTGGACGGTTCCTCCTGGGATGAATCCCCTTCCGAGGCAGGAGCTCCTGCAGCCCTCTGCACGGGCGGGCGTGCACCACGTTCTCCTGCTGCTGTGAAGTTTTAGGGGAAGATCCTTTCTCTTCATGTTTACTCTGCTCCACGTAATTAAAGCCAAGTTTCACCCTGCCCTCTATCAGCTTCCTTTCTGGCTTTCAAACTGTGTGGAGGCAAGGTTCATGCCTCTGCCCACGATGTGGGGACACCTGCTTGCAGCGGGCCTGGCGGGCCCTGACGGTGCAGCCCCACCCTGATGAGCGTGCGTGGGCACAGCGGTCCCAGCCACAGTGACACACCAGGAGGGATCCATGGTCCAGACCAAGATGAGTCAGGCACAGAGGGCGTCCATGCAGCTGGGGTCCAGGAGAGCCTCGTTCAGTGGGGCTGTGAAGCACTCCAGGCACAGAGGTTCCAGCTAGGGTTCCCTTTAGGGCACGTGGGGCAAGCAGCCCTTCAGGCCGAGTGCAGGCCCCACGGAGCAGCCGGCCCAGGGCCGTGGCACTCCTCCTGGGCTGGCCAGGGAGGAGCCCCCTCCTCCTGTCCCATCAGGACCTGTGGCCGAGTCCAGCCTGGGGCTGCAGCTCCAGGGCCCAGTGTCTGAGCAGAGGGGGCAATTTCCCACTTGCTCCTCCGGAATCTTAGGGCTTGACCTGGCCTGAGGCCAGGCCTGCTGCCTGGGCTGGGGCATCACCACGGCCATCCAGGTGACTCCTCCCACACCCACCTGCTGCCGGCCTGCCCTCCACCATCACAGCAGAAGGCTCTGTCCACAGAGAAACGCTCGCAGACAGTGGCCGTGCTGTGCTCAGTCTGGACACCTCGAGGACCATGGCCCCGACCCTGGGCATGGTCTGGGAGGACAGCCGCCGGGCTGGTGGGCTCTCTGAGCCCATGGTGTGAGGCCAGTGCCAGCCTGCAGCCCTGCAAAGGCCTGGGTCAAACGGGAGGTGCTGTGACCGAGCATTAAGCAGCTCCCTGGAGCGGGTGTGGGGCAGTTCCTGTGGGGTTTTTCCATTTTCTCCTCTTTTGAGAACAAGTGCTGAGCCATCCACCTTTCTCCACAGTCCTTGTTTTGGGAAACTCAGCTACAGTCCCGTGATCATGAGCAGCTCTTTACCCTGATTACAATCTGCTGTCTTTGTCTCTGGCAGCGTCCCACCACACCGACAGCCTCAGCCTGCCTTTCTGCCCACCAGCTGACCAGCCGTCGGCTACCCTCCTGCTCTGCTGGCCCCTGCAGCCGGCCAGAGGGGCCCTTAGCTGGTCAGGTTTGCCCAGAAACCCCTGGGCAGCCTGCCTGGTGGCTGGGGACCAAGAACTCCAGGACAGGGAAGCAATGAGATGCCCAACCTTCCCCTTGTTCTGATCCTACCTGCGCCTGCTGGAACTTTCAACCTGTGCCCTGGCCTCGGCGCTCGCAGCCCGGGTCTCACAGCTGGTCCCTGCCCTGCTCTCCAGGCCCCGAGGCCTGGCTGTGCCCTGCTTCTGGCCCTCTGGCCTGGCCTTGACACTAGCCCCCTGGGCAGACACATCAGCTAAAGGACCGTTCCCCCAAATGTCCAGAAGACTCTTAAAACTCAAGAGCAAGAAAATAAACAATCTGATTAAAAGTGGCCAAAGACCTGAATGAACAGACATCTCCCCAAGGATGACATACAGGTGGTGAACGAGCACATGAAAATGCTCCACATCCTGTGTATCAGGGAAATGCAAACTCAAACAGCCAGGACAGTGTCCAGAGCAGCCATGATCTGGAGCCCCAGCCCCAAGGGCTGGCGAGCGCATGGAGCAGTGGGCACTCTGCTCACTGCCGGTGGGAGGGCAGGGGCACCGCCACTTTGGACGTCAGTTTGGTGGCTTCTCACAGAGTGGAACAGACCCTGACCGTGAGGCCCGGCAGTTGTGCTCCTCGGCGTTTGCCCAGGAGTTGCAGACTTACACTCGCACACGAACCTGCTCACATATGCTTACAGCAGCTCTGCCCATAATCGACGGGACGTGGAAGCAGCCGGGACGTCCTCCAGCAGGTGACGACAGATGGCGGTCCAGCCACTCGAGGAGATATTACTCAGTCCTAAGAAGAAGGGAGCCCTCCAGCCATGAAAAGGCATGGGGGAGCCTTAAATGCACATCACTAAGTGAAGAAGCCAGTCTGAAAGGGTGACATGCTACGGGTCCAGTGCTATGACATTCTGGAGAAGGCCGAACTATGGAGACGGTGAAGAGGTCAGAGGTTGCCAGGGTTTGGGGGAAGGGGGGATGAGCAGGTGGAACACAGGGGACTTTTAGGGCAGGGAAACACCCTGTGTGACAGTAACGATGGGCACAGGGCACTGGACATTTGTCCAAACCATGGAAAGCACACCAAAGGTGACCCTAATGCCAACTGTTGACCTTGGGGGGTAATGTTGTCACGTCGGCTCACCAATCATAGCAACTACATGGCCCTGGCAGGGATGCTCGGGCCACGAGGTGTGTGGGGATGCCGACCCTTCCGCTCAATTTTGCTGTGAACCTTAAACCTCTAGCAAAATAAAGTCACGTTTTAAAAAATGTACAAGTTCATTAAAACATGAAACACTTAGGAGTAAAGTCAACAGATTATGGGCAAGATCCATACGTTGAGGACTGTATAATATTACTGAGAGAAACTGAAGGTCATAAAATAAAGGCCATGTTCATGATTCAGAAGACTCCGTATCGTTTAGATGCCAATTTCCCCGAGACTGACCCATAGATTCAAAGCAACTCTATCAAAATCCTAACAGGGTGTTTCAAAGAAATCAACAAACTGATTCTAAAATGTATATGGAAATGGAAAGAATCTAGTAGAGGCAAAATAATTTTGGGGGCACAAGAACACAGTTGGAAAACTCACGCCACCTAATTTTAAAGTGCCTGTGATCAGGACGGGAGAGCACTGGGCAAGGGCAGAGGATCGATAGAGTCACGAATCTACCCACTCATCGGCCCACTGATTTTTGACAAAGGTGCCAACATAAATCAGGGGGAAAGAATAATTTTTTTTCAGCAACTGGTGCTGGAGCAGCTGGATATCTCTCTGGAGAAAAAGAAAAGACCCCTGACCCCTCTGAACCCTGCAGAGGCCACACCACCCACAGGGGTGACTCGCATGGGTCACGGACTTCCTTAGAAAGCTGGTCCTGGAAGGGATCAGAGACACATGGAGGAAATTTTCCCCAGCTCTGAAGTCACTAAGGTTTCCTAGGTAAGATATGGGAGTCATACAAGAAAAACTTGATAAATTTGGCTTCACCAAAATTGAAGCGTGCGGTCTTTGAGCGACACTGCCAAGCACATGGAAAGGCAGGTGACAGTGAGAAGCGCTCTGACCACACACAGAGAGGCCGACGGCCCAGCAAGACACGGGCAAGTGTTTGAACGGGTGCTCCACAGGGAAGCAGGTACTCAACACCATGGGTCATCTGGGATATGCAAGTCAAACCACAATGACCACTTGGCCCCAGGAAGGCTAAAATTTAAGCCTGAGCATAGCAAGTGTTGACGAGGACTGGGAAGAGCTGAGATTCTCATAGAGGCTGGGGAATGGAAATGGCACAACCACTTTGGAAAAAGTTTAGCGATTTCTTAAAATATTAAGTGTTTCTCTTACCATATGGCTGAGTGATTCCCCTCCCAGGGACTGACTCCCAAGAAATGCAAACGCATGTCCACACAGGGCCTGAAGAGAAGGCTCGCAGCAGCTTTGTTCGTAGGGGCCCAGCGAGAGGCAAATGTCCATTGGCAGCCAACTGAGTGTAAAGTTATGGTCCCTCCACCCAGTGGATTACTAGTTAGCAGCAAAAAGGAACGAATCATGGACACGCTCAACACCACGGCTGGATCTCAAGATAACATGCGGAGCAAGAGAAACAAGAGAGTACGGTCTGTGTGACCCCATTTGCATGCAGGCTAAAAAAGGCACCTCTAATCTTTTCCAGCAGAAAGCAGATTCTGGTCGCTTGCAGCTGGGCATGGGAGGGTCCGTTGCAAAGGGTCAGGAGGGGGCTTTTCAGGCAGAGGAAGTATCTATACCTTCGTTATGGTGGTGATGATTCACATGACGTAGCTTGTCAAAAATCACCCAGCTGTACAAAGGGGTGCATTTTGCCACATGTAAATGATATTCAAGGAGGCTGGTCTAAAGTGAAATGTCCTCTTCCACAGGGTCACCCACAGCCCTCTTGCAGCCCATCCCCATTGTCTCTGGGAGTGGTGGTCTCAAGGCAATACAAGTGCAGAGCTCTGCCCATGGCGCCCCCTCAGGCCTGTGCTCCAGGCTGGCCTCAACGAGACCGGGGCAGATGTGGTGCCAATCAGAGCAGGCTGCCACCTTGTACGACCCCTGTATCCCCCAAGCCCTCAGAGCCCTCTGTAGGGTGGAGTGCCCTGGGGGCATGAAGTAGGCCTGTTGGAGCAACACAGTCCCAGAGGGGCACAGGCTTTCCGAAGCCGCCTACACGGAGTCTGCTCTGACTGCTGCACACTCACCCTGTTCCCATGCCCCCCAGAGGTCCAGGAGGCCAGAGAGCCCAGACAGCCCCCAGAGTGTGGTGCCAGCTATGCCACTGGCAGACATGGGCACCTGCACACGGAGAGGATGCCCAGCCCTCATCTGGCCGCCCAGGTGCCCCCAGAGCAGGGGCTGGGGTGTGCTTCCTCTGGGCCAGTCCCAGAGCTGAGCACGGGGCACCTGGGAGCGGGGTCGCCTCCCCAGGGCGATAGCATTTACCTGTCCCGCCTTATCAGCAGCATAAATCTCTGCCTTTGTGTGGCCACTGGGTCCCGAGATGCTTCCCCCAAGGATGGTGCATCCTGCTTAGATGCTTAAATTGGCTGGCGGTCACTGCAACTGTGCACGTCAACTTGACACGTGCCACCCTATGATCCGGCCAGCTGGACCCCTGAGGGGCAGCAGAGGCTTATGCCTGGGCCGGGACGTGCAGGCACTGGGTGGCTCAAATACAAAGGCAGTGTCTGCGTGTCTGGAAAAGGCTCCATCCTGCTTCACCTCGGGGCTCGGCCCCCACTACCCTGGCGTCCTGTGGAACCCTGAGCACAATGCTTCCTGAAGGACAGAGGCCACAGGTCCACGGCAGCAGCAGTTAGAGGCTCCCACAGGTCACACAGGAGCGCCTACCCCTTCTGGGTCATGGGAAGTCACACAGCCTTTAATCAGATGCTTCCAAATGGTGGTCTCGCCACAGTGGCTTGAGAACAGGACTGTTTCCATCTCCTTCCTTGCAGAGGAAACCAGGGCCAGTGGTGCATCTTGTGCAAAAATCCACATAAACTGTTTCTGAATGAAGAGCCTAGAAAGTCATTGAGAGGCTTAGCTGGGCTCCAGCACTGGGCCACGTAGACTCTGCACCGAGCGGCCTGCATCCGGGGCTCAGGCTCTGCTGGGGCCCCTCCCGGGCTCCTGGGCTCCTTCAGCGGACACCAGCCCATGTGGCTTCTGTCTGTCTTACTGCGACAGAAGATGCTCTAGGCCTGCCCTAGAATCAGCCATTTCGCCAAGCAGGCTGGGTGTCTCTTATTGGAGAAGGGCATTTGGAGGTCAAGGTCTGGGCACTGTGTGCTCATGGCTACTGGGGTGTCAGTGTGTCAGAGCAAGTGTGAGTGTGTCTAAGCTGAGCAGACAGGTCTAGACGGGTTTCCACGTGTGCCACCCGCTCCTACATTAAGCTACACGTGAGTTCACACTGACGCCTGCAGCTCTAACCTGTCACCTCATGGGTTGCTCTGGCCTCTCCCCTTGCTGATGTGTGAACCCCTCTCTCCACCGCCCAGACACCGGACCCTCCACCACCCTTTCACTGAATTGCTCGATTCTGGTGTCCATGCACCACAGCCCAGAACTGTCAGCTGTGCCCCACAGGAACGCCTCTGCCAACCAGAGCAGGTTCCAGCAAGGGGCTTCCTGCTGCTCCATGAGTTTCCAGCACCATGAGGGTCTGTGCCTCCCCCACTCCCATCAGTGAGGTGGCCTGGCACGTGTCACACGGCTAGACTCATTTGCCACAGCCTGCACTCCTCCGGGGGTCCCCTATCCTCCTAAATGATCTTTCGAAGGTTTTCATGCATTAATATTTGGTCTTTGTTCTGAAAAGTTGTATAGGTTTTGATAATTCAGAGAGTCCCATGTACGTCACTGCAGTATCACAGAACAGTCTCACTTCCTAAAAACCTCTGTGCTCCACCTGCCAAGCACCACCTCCCCCAGGTCTCCGGCAACTCTGATCTGTGGCCACCTTCATAACTTCTGGATGTCACGTAGCTGGTATAATACAGCACAGAGACTTTCCAGACTGGCCTCATTTGCTGAGCAAAGTGCATTTAGGATTCACCCTGTCTTTGCATGACTGGATGGCTTATTGTTTTCTACTGTTGGATGACATCCTGTGGTCTGGATAGACCAGTCTGCTTAAACATCCACCTATCAAGGACATTTTGGCTGTTTCCAGGTTTTGGTGATTGTAAATAAAGCTGCCAAAAACATCCATATGCAAGCTTTGTGTGGACAAACAATTTTAAATCAGTTGGGTAAATACTTGGGAGTGTGACTGGCAGCTGAGAGAGTAAGACTGTTTGGGTCTGTAAGGAAGCCGAGCGGCTCCCACGGCAGCCGCACGGTCCGCATCCCCACTGGAAGGGGTGTGTGCTGCCATGGCTCAGCACCCCTTGGGACACGGGGGTGCTGCTGTGGCTCAGCACCCCTGCGGACGCGGGGGCTGTCTGGACGTTTGGATTTTAGCCGTCCTAATGTGTGTGCGGTGGCATAGCTTGCGCTTTCCTAACGACACGTGCTGTGGAGGATTGTTCTGTGGACTTACTTGCCATCTGTGGGTCCTATTTGGAGAGGTCTGTCCAGATCTTTTTCCTGATTTTAAATTGCATTGTTTTCTTATTGTTGAGTTTTAAAAGTTCTTTGAATTTTTCAGACACAGGCCCTTTATCAGATGTGAGTTTTGCAAACGTTTTCTCCCTGTCCGTGGCTTGCCTTTCCATTCTCTTAACAATGTCTTTCATGGAAGCAAAAGCTTGCAATTTAATAAAGTGAAACTTACCAGTTTTTTCTTCTCTGGGTCATGCTTTTGGTGTTGTATCTAAAAGCTCATTGCCAAACCCGAGGTCTTGTAGATTCTTTGTTGCTTATTTTCCAGGAGCCGCACAGCTCTGCATCTCGCATTTAGGTCTAGGGCCGTTTTCCCCTCTGAGTTGATCTTGTGAAGGGTGTCAGTTTGGTGCCTACATTCAGCTCTGCATGTGGGTGCCCTGATGTCCCAGCAATGTTTGTTGAAAAGCCCACCTTTCTCCGTGGAACTGCCTGCACCCTTTGTCACAACCAGCCACGGTTCCCACGGGGGGCTGTCTCTGGCTTGCTGTGTTCTGTTGGGGCTCACGTTGGGTCTTTGCCACCAGTCTTGTCTGCAGCTTTGCAGTGAGTCCTGAAGTCAGCGAGTGTGAGTCCCGATTTCGTCCTTGACTCTCTCTTTTCAGACATCATCTTTCATCTAGAATTCTCTGGTGAGGTGAGGAAGCTTCAGAGCATCAGGACCGGCCCGTGACTCACTCGGCAGCCGCCTTGCAGTGTGGAGTGTGGTGGACACCATGTGGCTGTTCCAGATGCAGCCCGGCCGCTGGGGAGCAGAGGCCATGTGACAGCTGTGACCAGGCATCGAGGGCCACCTGTGAGGGAGCTGACAGGCCTTTCACCAAGCCTCAGGGCTTGCTGGCCCTGTCACTTCTCAGACCTGCCAACCTCCCTTCATGTTGCACGTGTGAAGTGGGCATGAAGATAAAAACAGCCCCTGGCCCTCTGGCTTGTGACCAGATGGTGCAAACAACGTCAGGGAAAGTCATGGTGGTGTTAAGCTGCCTGGAAGCACATGTGGGAACCCAGCGTTGCTTTCTCTGGCATGCACGGTGGACGGCAGTGGGGTCACCAGCCAGGCCCTGACCACAGCACAAGTAGGGACCAGGCCCTTTCATCAGATGCCCCATCTGGCCGCCACCCAGACGTCCACCTGCTCCCCGGAGCACCCTGGTTCCAGGTCGGGTCTCCCTCTGCCATGCCGGCCTCATCTCAGGCTTTTGCTGCGCATACGTGCCGCCGCTGTGAGCCGTGGGGACCCGGAGCCCAAGCATCGCCAGGCTTGTGTTCCAGCTTGTGAAGAAGGCACCTCCTCTCCTCTCCGGGGCTCACCCCTGCGGCCCAGATGGGAGGTTGGTGGCCCAGACTGACCTGTCCCGAGGGGATTCTGAGATTTTTGTGTTCATTCGTACTTCAATGCCCTACATGTAATGGGGGTGCGGAGGGTTTGAGGTGGTGAGGGGCATGCTCCTTGTTGAGTTCTGAGCGCAGTTCTGAGCGCGGCACTGTGAGTGCACCACGTCTGGGATGACGTGCACTGTGCCCGCCACCTATGGGAGAGAGACAGGCCGCACCTTCCAGGGAATTAACTCAGAGTGGACATGGACTCAACGTGAGCCATGGAGCTGTAGGGCTCCTAGAAAGAACGGGGGATATCTGTGATATCTGGGGCTGGGCAAGGGTTCTTAGGCTTGACCCCAAAGGCCTGCTCCCTAAAAGGGAGACTGATAAACTTGATGTTGGCAAAAGTAAGAGCGTCTGCTCTGTGACCGAAAGAGGGTGAAAAGCTTAGCCGTAGATGGGGAGATGCTTGACAAACCGCACTTCTGACCAAGGACTGGCACCCAGGCCATGTGAAGAACACCCCAAACTCAACAGGGAACACAAAGGGGCAGACAGACGGCCCAGTTACAAATGAGCTAAGGCACAAAGTGGAGTTTCACCAGCAGCTGGTACAGATGGCGGGTTGGCACACCGGCGCTGCATCACTCACGCATGGCTGGTGGGAGTGCAAAACGGCGTGGCTCCCGGAAAACAGCCTGGCAATTTCTTAAAACATTAAACAAGCAGTATGGTGTGACCCAGGAATTGCCCTTCTGGGGGTTTATCCCGGGGAAGTGAAATTTTTGTTCACACAAAAACCTGCACACAAATATTAGTAGGTTTTATCCATAACAGGCAGAATGGGGAAACGATCCAGACGTTTTTCAATAAGTGGTGGTTGAACAAGTAGAGATTCTCCGAACCGAGGAAACCGCCCGTTGTGGAGCCGTGTGGGTGGCTGAGACGGGCGGGAGAGTTGGGGGGGCGGGGCTGACAGAGAAGAGCCACCGCCTCGTCCACCCGTGGCCTGATCCCATGTACAGAGCGCTCTCGAAATGGAGAAATCACAGACATGCAGAACAGATCGGGGCTTGCCTGGGCTCAAGCTGGGGACAGGGTGAGTTGAATGCACCCCATAAGGGGCCCCTTGTGCACACGCGTGTGGACTCCTGGTCTGCCTGTCCGCCTCCCCCTGTGCTGGCCCAAGACAGGCAACTTCATTATGTCCTGGGGCTGACATGCTTTCTGGGAAAGTCGTGTCCGGAGTGGCCGGGGAATGGAGCCTGGGACCCAATCAGGAAGTGTTCATTCCCCAGAGGCTTCTGGGCCAGGTGGGTACAGACTGAAGCCCGCCCTGAGGCTGCAGGGCCCCCTGCAAGGCCTGGCTGCATGCAGCCCCTGTGCCCCGCTGGGGAGCCTGCTCTGGCTTTTAGGGAAAAAGCAGCTGGCATCTGGGACACCAGGACCACAGTCCCTGTGGAACAGAGCGCCCTCTGTAGGGTTTGGGATATAGCCCAGATCAGCCGAGGTTAGGTTAGGCACACCTACAGAACGGCAGCTGTCATAGAGCAAAGCCCTGCTGAGCAGGGTCCACGCTGACCGGCTGTGCCGGCTGCAGTTCCCTCCCCCAGCCGCCAACCCCCTACCCACCCCCCTTCTGCCACATCAGAGAAGGGTGGAGTCTCACGTCCATCTTTCACACATTTTCTAAAAACAGTGAAGGCAAGTCTTTCCGTCAGAGCCGAGGCAGGGGAAGCCAGGTACAGGGACCCCAGCATGCCTGCCACAGGTAGTCCCGGGAGGGCCGCAGCTCTCCTGAGGACCAGGCGTCTGTCTCCGCTCTGTGTGCCTGGGCCCCTGCGTGGGGCTGCACACCAACCCTGAGGCCCCACAGCACCCACACAGGCCTGCAGGCCAAGGCCCCCACGTGGGGAGGACGGAGCTGCAGCCAGGCCTGCTGGGCTGGGGCTTGCAGGTGCATTTCCAGCATGAGCAGAGCCGCTGTCCTTAGCTCAGGGCACGCTGTTCCAGGCCCTTCTGTGCCTGCTTGCCTGACCCTCTATCCCCAGGGCTCAGCTGTCATCCTGACTCTCAGGTGTGGAAAACGGAGGCACGGAGTGGGGAAGCTTGCCGAGGGTCCAGCCGCTGGTAGGTGGTGGAGCGGGCATCCCACCTGGGCTGTGGGCCTGGGAGTGAGTGGTCAGTCTGGCTCAATCTCATTTAGAGGCAGAATCAAGATTCTTTCTGTAAGGACAGCCACCTGTAAATACAGGCTAGAGTGACGTGAACAAAACTCCCCAAATCAGAGGATGGAGACCACAAAAGTCTGGATGCCACACAGGCTTCTGGGCTGTGCTCCCCGGTGCCCTGGTGTGGAGCAGCCCCCTGGGCGCTGACACAGGGCAGCAGGCAGTGGCTCTGTGTCGTCCCTGGAAGGACATGGGGCCGCGTCGGGGGTCCCGAGCAAAAGCCAGCCCGGCAGCCGCACTCAGAGGGAGCACCCAAGGGCAGTCGGGGCACACCAGGGATCGCTGTCGCCCCCTGGCTGTCTGCGCATCTGCCTGAGCCTGCCTACCTGTGTCTCTACTGAGCGCCCCCAATACACACACATTATAGGTTAATGTCAGATTGACCATCAGTCTGGCCGGCGGTGCTGCAGCCACCGCACCAGACAATTCACAAAATCTCTGCGCGTAACGACACCTTTGAGGTGACATCATTACAGCAAACAGATGAATCTGGTGATTTGTCTGACTTAACTGGCATCTGTTCACCTCTGACAAACAGCAAACACACCCCTCTTGAAAAAGTGCCACTTTCTTGGGTTTATAAGTCACCTACCTGTAAAGAATCATGATGAATAATTCCTAAAATCCCGTGCGGCCATGACACCATGTCTCTAATGCCAAAGAGAAGGCAATTTCCACCCAAGCAACCAAGGTGGAATTGTGGATGCTCAACATTTGTCTTTAAAAACAACAGATGTCAGTGAGTGGGTCACCACACATAGCTGCCCCTCACCATCGGTCTACGAACATGGCTGGTATTGCGCCGGGACAGAGGTGAAGCGCGGGGATTGGAGGGTGATGGGGGCAACCTCGGATCCCCAGGCTCGGCCCGCAGCTGCCCTGTGCTGGCAGGTGGGGTGGGAGTGGGCGGGCTTATCCTTCAACACGGTGGGAGGCTGTCCTGCCCGGGCACCTTGCAGAGCATGGGATGGAGCGACGTCATGTGTCACTTACAGGCCCCCAGACACTCTGCCCTCTAGCCCAACGCCCAGGGGCACCCAGGCCCCTGTCTGAGCTGGGCACTGGTTTCCCACACCCAGACACTGGACCCCTTCCCAGAGCAGTGTGCGCCTGCCCAAGGGCCACTGTGCCGGACTTTGGGGGTTTGAGCTTTGTCCCTTCCACAGGTGGTGGGGACACCTGGGGTCTTGAGAGGAAGTGTCCCCAAAGTCAGAGGCCAGCCTGGGCAGAGCCGCCGGCCCACACGGCCCCATCTGTGTGCGAGCAGCTGACCTGCATCTGGCCTGCATGCATTTGGGTACACGTTGAAGCTACCCTTGTTTCTGAGGGCCCCGGGCCCACCTGTCCCCTTGGCTGTCGGTGACCCGCCCCAGCACCCCCACACACACGTGCCTGGATGTCTGGCTCCAGGGCAGGAGCCCTAGGCTGGAAAGCACCGTCTTCACCCCAGAGCTGGTTGCTGCTCTGGGTCCTGCAAGAGGCCAGGCAGGAGGCAGGTGAAGAGAATCGGTAACAGTTCTGCTGAATGAAAAAGGCAGTTAGAGGACATGGATGCCCTGCAAGCTCCAGTCACTGAACCACGCCTGAGTTTCTGTTTTCCTCCGGGGCCAGCAATGAAGTAGTGATGATGATTTACAGCCGCAAAGCAGCTGCTTCTCCAACAAATTCCTTTTTAATAAGCAAGTGCTTTGTGACTCACCATGATTCTAACAAGATGAACGAACACCGCCGCTTGGCCGCTCGAAGTGTTTCTCAGGATGTGCCGTCATGTACACGTAGGTTTTTACTGAGCCATGTTCACTAGGTAGCCAGAGAGTTCGGGGCATCCATGCTGCACATCTAGCGTGGACAGTCACAAGGGAGCAGGGTCCAGGGCCCCGAGGAATGGTGCTGGGGGCCAAGAGTGGTTCGGGTCAGCACCCCTGGGTCACAGTGTGACAGCAGGGCCTGGCCTGTTTCTCCTGATCTCATGGGCTGTGTGAGTCCCACTGTGAGCAGGTCTCCCTGCAGTGGGAGGTCAGGAAGGGCTTCCTGCAAGAGGTGGTGCTGAGGTGGGGCTGGTTGGGGCCACAGTGTGTTCCAGCAGGTGACAGGCTGACCGGGGGCAGTGGAACCGAGGAAGTCTCTGCCGTTGTATGTGTAGGTGAGGGCAGGACACACTCCCGTGCCGTTGGCCCTCCGGAGCCAGTGTCCCCTGCACTGTCCACTGGGGTCTCAGGCCACAAGCCATCCACAGCCCCCGCCCCTGGGCTCGCCAGCCCTGGACGTTGGCTTGGGAGCGGAGCCCTGGGACGCCATTTCTGCTGCAAGTGCTCCACCGCGGGGGGCCGTAAGTATGTGCAGAATTCCTGAGAACTTGGCCCATGCACCCTGGCTACTGGCGGCTGGATCCAGCTGTGCCCTGACCCCAGCCCACACTGTCCCCGCACCTCGCACACCCTCTGCACAGCCCAGGGCTCTCTCCAGCACCCGACCCTGGCTCGGACCTGGCCCCTGGGGTCTAGTCCCACCCCAGGACTCTGGCCCCTCCCTTGTGGCCTGGCTCTCCCGGGACAGCCCTCTAGTCTGGCCAGTCCTAGGCCCCCACAAGTTCAAGGCTGGGCCACTAGCCAGACCACAAACCCCACCCTTTCATTCATCTGAGGCGGAACGGCCAGCACCCCCAGGGTGACACAGGGCGTGAGTGTGGAGGAGAGGTGGGGCAGGGGTGGCTGAGAAGGGGGTGTTCAAGGCCACTGGACAGGACAGCAGAGGAGTGGGGTGGGCCTCTCACAGCCTGGCAAGAAACGCACCCCTCTGACTCTCCACCTGACTTGTAATGGCTTTAAAAATAGCACAAAGAATGAGAACTGGGTATAATTGGGTAAAGACGCTTTTGAAAATGTATTTATTCGCCGCATCTGCAATCTGGACAGAGTGCCAGAGCGTGTCTCTCAGCAACACACACAAGAGTGTCAGGGTGGCCCCAACATGCCCCCCAAAACAGGGTGGAAGACATAGAACAACACGCAGCTACTGCCTCACCGCCCAGGGCCAGGAGTGTGAAATCTCAGTGTCTACAGGACCCCACTCCCTCCAGAGGCCCTGGGAGCCCTTCCTGCCTCTCCAGGGGCTTCAGGTTCCTGCGGTGTGGCCTGTGGCCACGTGGCTTGGTCTCTGCCTCACCCTAGTCACCTCCTCTTGTCCGTGTCGGTAGTCCCTCCACCTCCCTCCAGTGAGGACACCCAGTGCTGGTCTCAGGGCCCACCCTAAGGCCCCACTCTTGTCTGCAAAGATCCTGTTTCCAAATGAAGTCATGCTCACAGGGACACGGTCGGGTTAAGACTGAGGCCCGCTTTTTGGGAAACACTATTTCACCCACTAGGATGTGGCTTAATTGCAGACCTATTGTGATAAAACAAGGACAGCTGCCAACTTTGCCTGACACCTTGTGGTGAGGGCTTCCAGCTGCTGGAGAAACTCCCTCTGGCCCCCCAGACCCGCGACTGATGCCGAACGGACAGAGTAGGTGCCTCCGTGGGGCTCTCAGGCCTGCTGGGGGACCCAAGGAGGCAGCGGGTGCCCCTGTGGCTGCCAGGCCCCCTGCCCATCACTGACCTGAAGAGGGTTTTCCAAAAAGGGCACAGCCACGTGCAGGGATGTGCTGCGTGGGACCCGGTCCACAGAGGGGCACCTGGCCTGTGGCCCACTGCCCGCCACGTGTCGGGTCTCACAGCATGCGCACATCAACCGCTGACTGTGCAGGAGGAGGAGAGCGGCTCACTGCTCAGCCGCTCGTCTCCCTGGAGAGCTGCACCTCCTGCAGGCTCAGAAGTGCGATTCCCCAGCTCCTGCCTCAAGGCCAAGGGTGGACATGGAGCAGACGGGCCCCAGAGCTCCCGCCCTCCTGGACGGAGCCCCACTCATTAGCCCACAGGGGCAGTTCTCCGCTGCCCTAAGCCTGCAGAGGCTTGAGTTTGCACTGGACAAGCAGGCTGCTCAGCAAGGGGCATTGGCCCATCTAGTTGCCTGGAGCAGAGACTGAAGCGGCCCCTCGTCCAGAGCCAGGGGAAACTCACTGGCCAGTTCGGATGCTCAGGGAGGACGCCTCAGTGCTCCTCGGATGCTAGGGGGTGGGTCCTGGGACCCAGCACGGCTGCTGCAGGCTGTGGGGTTTCTGTGGGCTCCGGCTACAGGGACAAACAGCGGCACCCGCGGTTCTCTCTCAGGCAGGAAGGCGGGCCGCCGAATGCCCCGGGCAAAGGCTTTCCTCGGGGGTCCAGACCGTTTGTCCCAGGCACTGGGACATGGCACCCACTGTTTAGGTTGCAGGAACTTCATAGATGAGGGGGTGCAGGGGAGCCCCTGGCCCAGGCCCACAGTGGTGAGAGTGAGCTGGTGGGCGGGCAGGGTTGGGGTCCGGTATGTGGTGGCAGGTTGGTGGGTAGGCGCTCCAGGCTTACTTTCAGGAGCCCTAATATTCCTCTAAGATTGAAAGTGCTGGTTTTCCTCCAGACAATTTAAGACAGATAGGCCAACCTCGATACTTATGTTTGCTAATTAAAATTTCAAGAGCAGGTGGACTTTGCAGTGTGGAGAGAGAAAGAGCCCTCTTGTGCTGGCCTCTCTCAGGCTCCTGGGCCTGCAGCCTCGTGACCTGAGGACAGGCCAGGCAGACGCCCCTGCAGAGCCACCTTCAGCCTTGGAGGGAGTGTGGGATTCGCAGCCCACTCCACGTCCACGTGAGGGAATGGGCCCTCCGTGGACCCTCCATACCTTGAAACGATAGTTGTGAAACCCATGCTGGCTCTTAGCATGATTTGGGGAGAACTGGAAAAAATATGCCTGGCACTCGGGTCACATACAGGTGCCATGGACAGGGGAGGGAAGCAGGGAGTTTGGACGGGAAACCACAGAAGCGAAGCCACAGCCATGGACTGGCAGCAAGACCACGTCCAGGTCACAGCCGTGTGTTTGAGCCTTGACATTTTCCATCTTTAACTCTGGATGCAGGACCTCGTTCTGAAGCATGCACAAAGACATGGTGCGGGGAAGGGGACCCTGTGTGACACCGGAGCCGCGGGAGGCCAGGGGTGTCTGGTGGGGCGTTTGTGCCCAGCGTCCCTGGCGGCTCATTGCAGACTCACGGCCATCAGTGCCCCACAGAGCTGCTGGGTGGAGTTGGGCCTGCAGGCCGAACCCTGAGCTGAGTAGCTCCTCAGGTGGGAGTGGGCGGGGTCAGCAGTGTAGCCCCCATTCCTGTGCAGGGGTGGGTAAAGTATCCCACGTCCCCAGAGAGGCTCCCTGGACGGAAAATTGCCTCTCTTACTGAACACAGCTAGGGAAGATGCTGAGACCTGACTGTGCCTTGTGTCTGGGAGGCTGAGGAAACGATGCTATCCACGCTCGCCACCCACCACCTGCACCTCGGAACAGCCTGAGTGGGAAAGAGCTCGACAAACCCCAGCCCTTCTTGGGTACAAAAAGGCCACACTGTCACCTCTCTGTTGTTACCCCTGCCCTGGGACCCAGGCCGGGCAGCTCATCCCAGCCCTCAGGGCCACAAAGACGAAAAGCTTCAAGTCTCCTATGTGAAAGACTACCTCGCCTGGGTTGGGGAAATGGCTCTGGAAAGCTGGGTGGTTCTGAGGAGCACGGGATGGTCACAGAGAGAGATTGCAGGGCCCAGGACCCAGAGTCCACTGAGCCACCACAAGGGGCCCGAGGGCTTCCCAGCCCCGCTTGCCCACATGCAAGCTGCCCCAGACCCTGGGGCGTGGGGCCGGCTCCCACTCAGCATGGATGCTGCTGTGCTCACAAGCTGACTCCCTGCCCACCCGCCAGGCCCACTAGTGGTCTGGTGCCCATGGGACCCAATGAGCATCTGGAGAGCAGACCATCCATCCAGGGAGCACGTGGAGGGTGGAGGGCACTGCAGGGCCGAACTCCTGGAGCTGAGCCCCGGCTGCACCACCTGGGGGTGCTCAGGAGGAGGAGGATGCCAGGGCAGAGGCGGCTGAGGATGGGCAGTGTGGACGTTGGATGAAATGCAGGAAGAAGACAGAGGATGAGCCCCACAGAGCCACCGTGCCAGCACCTGCCGGCTCACACCTGGCCGTCCAGTCTGCCCTGGTCTGGTGGCACGACGTCCATGCGTGGTCAGCATGTGCCAACCCCCCTCTGGCACAGCCCCAGAGTCTGCTCTTGGCCTTGAGGGGCAGGTTCCCCCATGAACTACCCATGGCTGAACTGCGGGAAGCCTTATGTACTGCAAAACCCATGCACACAACACAAATCTGCACGTCACCAAAAGCCCCGGGGCTGCCGGCTGGAAGCTGCGTTAAGGACAGAAATAGGGCCCCGTCCCAGTGAGTTGCCCCACTTCCCTCATGGTGGGCGGCTTACTGGGAGGTCACACCTGGGGAGTCTGCGCTCAGGACATCCCTTCAGGCTGCCCCCATGGACGGTGCCACTCAGCTGCTGCTCTGACCATTGGACCGCATGGCCAGTGTGTCCGAGGAGCGTGGGGAACAGGGTGCAGGGAGCAGCAAGGACATTGGCACCGAGGGCCCAGGGCACCGTGGTCAGAACCTCCATCAGAAGCATCACCACATGGTGACCTCGTTCCTAAATGTGAGGGTACCGAGACCCCAACTCTCATTCCAGCGGTGGGACACCCAGCCTGTGCAGGCGTCCTCAGGACACTGGATGCTGGACCCCAGCCATGGACCTGGCCCTGCAGGCCTTGGGGCACCGGCCTCTGGGGCGCTGGCCACCCTCTGCCACCATCTCGGATAACAGAGCTGCTTTCTGGAAGAGCTGAGGAGAGAATCCCATTGGTGCCGAATGGGCTTTTATCCCAAGTCCCAGATTCCAGCTTGACCCGCGGCCATCGGGCAGAAAGTGTTGTTCGTCAAATAGTAAGCAGGCACCGTTAGGATCACATGCTGACTAACCTTCACTTTCTGGAATATTTGATCCTAATTTCAGTCACTCTGCTAGAAACACAGTAATAGGCGTGGAATTAGCCCAGATCCAGTTGGGCCCTATTCTCACCCAGACCAAGTGGCTGGAGGACCCCACGCCCTCCAGTGGGACCTTGCGGACGGCCAAAGGCGGGGGTGAGGGGAAGCTGGGGCCCCAGAGAGGGCCTGGTGGGGAGGTGCCTCGCCCCGGGGGCACCGATGGCCCGCACCACAGGGGCCAGGCCCCTCGGCAGAAGACAGCTCGTCACACTAAAGCGGGTTGACAGAAGGGGACCCACTGGAGGCGAGTGGCCCGAAGAATAGTTCTGTGACCTGGAATATGTTGTGGTTAAGAATTCAATGGAACACAGTGATTTATTTTGTGAAAGGACAACAGGAGGACGTTCTTTCAGCTCAGTTTTCCGAATCAGGTGACGTCTCCAATCATCCTCCCGCACCCCCTGCATGTCAGCAGGGAGGCCAGCAGGAGGCGCCGAGGGCAGCTGGGCACCCCAAGAGCCCCAAAGCCGGAACAGCACTTTGAAGCATTGGTTTCCACACTTCCTATTTTTTTCCCCTCATCAGAAGAGCCTTGAATTGCCTGAACACAATCTCACGCGGGACCTAGGATTCCGAGCTTCCCAGCAGAGCTGCCCTGGCCGAGCAGGGCCCAAGGGTCCGAGGCCTCCGAGCTGCCCGCCCTCCTCCGCCCGGCAGCCTCTCTGTCCTTGTCCATCAGGAACAAGCCTCCGGGCACCTCCATGGTGCTGCACCAGAGAGAACTCGGACCCACGGGGGGCCACAGACAGCTGCGTCCTACACGAAAACAGCGCCCTGTTAAACACAAGGCCAATTCCTCTGGAACAGAAAACTCAAAATAAACTCCAAAGTAGCCCTTCTGCTGACGTTTCTGAAGCACTCATTGATCATGAAAAAGTGCGGGCAACCTCAGAGAGAGGGGGCACACTGAAAGATTGGGGGTCCCCTTTCTAAGGACTTTTCAGGTATGTGACTGTAACTCCAGGGGGAAAATGCCAGGGCAAAATACCTTTGAAACCGAAATCAGTCAAAGGGAGAAATAAAGTGGGAGAAACGTGTTCATTGCCTGCAAGCAGGCGTCCACTTCTGCTCTCCGTGTCTCTCACCGCCGGCTGCAGAAGAAGGGGCCCCACCCAGCCTGCCTGGTCCAGGTAAGCCCTCACTCACCTTAATAATATTTATTGATGGAGATGGTACCTCTCTCCACCCCTTGGAAACACCTAATGATGCGGAGATGCACTAAGGCCAGGCAAGAGATTCCAGAAATACTGTAATTTCACCCACAGTGACAGAGGGCTCGGGGTGTGGACTTGTCAAGCGGCCCCAATGTGTTTATCTTTGGTGAGAGACATTATGTGGCTTCTCTTCTCTTATCAGTTCTCCAGGTAATTCTGCAAAATTAACTTAACACAATAAATTTAGTGATCTGGTTCCTCCCCAGGGTAGCAGCTTCCCTCTGGGCACATATCAATCAAGACCGCCTGCCCTGCCCCCAGGGTGGGCTGAGTTATTGTCTGTTTGCTAAAGAATATGTTAAGAATCTTACTTCTTAACTTCCTGGGCTTTAAAATGCAATCTTAGCTTTAAGATGGAATCTTTCCTGTTTTCACTATGCTGTTTATATCCGGGCTTGTTTGCTAAATTAATCATGATGCTTATCTCCTGCCCAGGTTGCAAATTACTTGATTAGGGGCTGGAGGAGGAGGTAAAAACAGCATCCAGGCTCCCAGTCCGAGAACAATCTGGGCCTCTCAGCAGGCTGGAGTGAATCCTACAGTGGCATGATCTGATTGACACAGTGACCACGTGGCTCTGCTGGGATACTTGTCTTTATCTGGGGAATATCGGGGTACTCCAAGTTGCTCCGGCCTTTGGAGCTTCAAGGATCAACTCATTAACTCTGTGAGTCTCTTCTGGCTCTAGTTTTAACTGGTTAACTCTTCGAGTCCCTCTTAGTGGGCTTTACTGGCCGTATTTTCTCTCCATCTTGCTCATATCTATTTTCCTGTCTAACAGAAATAGGACCTTTGCAGAGGTAATTAAGGGTCTCCATATGAGATCGTTCTGGATTTAGGGTGGGCCTTAAATGCAGTTACTGGTGTTCTTATGAAGGAGAGGGAGATTTGAGGTCCAGGGACACAAGGGCAGACCCAGGGGAGACGTGGGAGGAGGCCTGGGGAACCCGGGGGCGGGCGGGCAGGAAGTGTCCTGGCCTCTGGAGGGAATCCGGACTGGTCGGACTTCTCCCACCAAAGAAAGGGCAATAAATTTCTCCTGTTTCGCCGCTGTCTGGACTTTTTTGTTGTAGCAGCCCAGGAAGCGGGTGCCAGGATGGCCAGGCCCTCTCCCTGCCTGGGGCTGTAGCCTAGGGGATACCCTGGGGAGCAGCCTGGGGAGCAAGCCTGCCGGGTGGGCAGGAGCCTGGGGCCAAGCCCCTGAATGACAGTCTGCCTCCTCCCCAGGTTCCAGGATGTGTGTGTGCGGGGTTGGGGGGAGCACGTGTGGACAGAGGGGGAGCAGGAATGACCCACGGAACTAGCCGGGGTGTCTACTGTGACGTGAAGATAAAACGCAGGAGAAAAAGGTGCTCAGAGTGAACCCAGGAGAGTTATCTGAACAAAACTAACATTCCTAAAGTGAGCCACAAAAAACTGCATTTTTCATTTTCAATCAACCTGCATGCATGTTTAAACATCTTTATTCAGTTTTCACTTTGGGAGGGGAGGTCGTTTAAATTTAATTGCAATGGCTCAAAATATGAGGCTATTACTCTTTTGTATTGGCCCACTTTTTTTTCTTGGAAAAGATTGCAGTCTCCTCCCCAAAAGAAATATAAATCAGTAGCTTAATAAATAATGACACAGAAGGAGAAGTACTAATGCTTAATTTTTCATACTCCCATGAATATTTCAGCAACTAATAGAAGGCTCCTTATATTCATAACAAGGCCTCCAAGGGGCGGGGACCCGGCCACCTTCTTCACCTGCGTCTCTTGATGTCATTCGTTTAAAACGAAGGCAGGGGTTAGTTTCATTGTCCAATTCATGGAAGAAAGATAATTATATTCAAGATGACACCTTGGAGCTGTCCTCCCGGCTGGACGGCCCAGCGAGGCCGCACTCTGCCCAGACTTCTGTCTACGCGGACCTCGCGGACCTCACAGACCTCCCGTAAGGTGGGGCTGCTGCTGGCAGGTGGCTCTGTGGCTGCCACGTTGTGCGTGGCAGAGAGGATGCACCTGCTTGGGACACACGTGGGAGGCTTGCTCGGACGTGCAGGCAGGAACACGCTCACACATGCCACATGCCTGCACGCTTCAGCCTTTAGGTGTACAATCAACGCCAGCCTCAGAGCGCGCCCAAGGAGCAGGGGGCAGCCTCCCCTGGGCCCCCAGCCGCCGCTGAGCCGGTGCCCCTGGGCTCCCTGTGGCATCATGTGCGCACAGTCGATGTGTCCCAGGCCCGCCACCTGCCCACATGCCTGGTGCCTGGCTGGGACCATGTGGGTAAGATTGCAGTATTTCCAGAATCTCTTGTTTGGCTTTATTTAGTACATCTACATATCAACAGGTGTTTCAAGGGGTGGAGAGAAGTGGTCCATCTACACATCAATAGGTAATTACAAGGGTGCGGGAGGGCTTCTCTGGACTGGAGAGGATGGACGGAGCTCTTACTCTCTGCTGCAGTCTGGTCCAGAGAGAGATGTGGCGACTGCTTGTAAGAAGTAAACAGGTTTCTTAACTTTATTTCTCCCTTTGACGGATTTCGGTTTTAGAAGTCTTTTGCCCCGGGAATCCCCCCGCCACCGGAGTTACAGGTTGTCTGAGTCTTGCATGCGCCCTTCCCCCTCAGGGGGCAACCAGCGGGCCTCTGAGGGGTGTGCCCTGCACCAGGGCCTCCGGGCTGCCCTGTGGCTGTGGCCTCAGGCTCTGGCAGGGAGGCCTCCTTCTCGGCAGCCTGAGGCGGGAGCACATTCTCTCTGCATCAGTCCGGGAACAAAGCCTGAGGAGAAGGCTGGTGAAGGGGGCCAGGCCATCGGGCGGCGACTCGTCCCGGCCGCAGAGTCTGTGCTGGGCCCAGTGTCTCCCGATCTCCTCCAGGCCTGTCCTCACCCCTGCTCACCTGCTCACCTGCTCACCTGCTCACCGGCCAGGTGGACGGCATGTGTGTTTGTCCCCATGGGGCAGACGTGGACGTTGGGACTGAGGTCACTGGGTGCAGCTGGGTGGCCCCAGGTCAGCTTGTCCCCAGCTGGGAGCTTGGCTTCGGCATTGTCTGGCCTTGGCCGCAGGCCTGAGATAAGGGTCACAGTGCATGTTTTCCACGGAGGGGTCTCAGGGAGCACCGTGGGCGGGTTGGGAGGGTGGCAGCCTTACCGAGGATGCCCACTCAGTCCTGCTGGCAGAGGAGGCAGGTGGAGGGGCCTGGCTGCCCCTGGCCAGGGGGCGGGAGCCAGCTTTTACCCCCCACCAATCTTCTGGGTGCCCCTCCCCATGCTGGTCTGGGGGCACGTCTGCCATGAACTACAAAGAGCCACCTTCCCAGGACACCCTCAAGACGACACCCCTCTGGACCCCAGAGGGCGCCAGCACTTAGGTCCGGAGAGGGTCGCAGATCCCAGGGTGCTGGGAAGCGAGTGGCCAGGGAGGAGGGCAGGGGCCACGGAGTCTGGGCCCACCCCCCAGACCAGCCTAGTCCCCTCTGCCCAAGGGGCACCCCCAGAGCAGGGGGCAGAGCTGGGCCCTGACGTGGGTCACAGCTGCCACTCTGGAGAACAGACGCCAGGGGAGACCCCAGCTGGGCTGCTGGCCACTCTGCGAGATGGGGGACGCTTGTACGGAAAGCACTAGGGCGACAGCCCAGCTCAGCCCCCTTCCTCAGGAACAGGACACGGGGGTCCTCGATAGGAAACTCCCACCCTAAATGTGACAGACCCGAACCCGTCTGGGGCCACCGCCCTCCAGAACCTGGTTGGAATGGCATTCCCAGACCGCGACCACAGCTTTCGGGATGCAGACCCCATGGAGAGCCTCCACCAGCACTGTGTGCAGCTGCGACTCCCGGCCAGGCCCCACCACTCCGGGAACCCCCTGGCCTGGGCCTTTGTGGGGCCCAATGCAGGGTGGGGGTGTCTGTGCCGCAGCCCCCAGACTTCAGCCTGACCCCACTGGTCTGGTCCCAGAGCCCACGCCCCTACCACCTGCAGGGGCCGCAGCCCGAGGCAGGATCCTACGTGCCCCCCAGTGCCACCTTTGGAGCTGTGGCCTCTTGGGAATGAGGCAGATGCACCTCCTGGGACGGGGAAGGAGGGGCGATGCCCTGTGGGGGGCTCCTGGCAGTGCGGGCCAGGCTCCTGCCAGCTCCTTCCCTCGGTCTGGGCTGAGGCCATGCCCCGTTCACACGCCGGTGCTGCCTTAGCCCTACAGAAGCTGTCGCAGCAGAAATAGGCGATGGGTGTCCTGCGTAGACAGGAATGGGTGGTGCCAGGAACAGGACTTTTCCAACCACAGATTGAGGCCATGTGCCATCAACAGCCTTTAAGTAGTCATTACAGCCAGTTTGATTCAGGCCAGATGCACATCAGGGGCAGACTGTGGAGCGGCCTGTGGATCCTGGGCCAGGGGCTCTTCTCAGACGGGTGGGGCCTGCTCCCCTGCCACACACCGTGGTGGGCTCAGGCCCCTTCCTCTGAGGTCTGACAGCTTGGCCCAGGCTGTGCGCCACATCACAGTGACGGACTCTGATCATCAGCTCTGAAGGGGCCCCCTGTGAGACCCACTGTGGGGCCCAGCGGGCGCACACCGTGAGGAGGCCCTGAGCTGGACATCCAGTGCCCCCAGCCCCTCAGCTGCTTCCAGGGTCTGGTGAGGCTGAGGGACAGCTGCCAGCTCCGGGCCATGCCGAGGAGAGGTGTAGAACCATGTGCCAGGCCCCCTGTCTGGCTCCCGTGCCCCACAGCCACCTCCCAGGGAGAGCATGAGGGATGAAGGGGCATCCTCTGCCCCTCCCAGCCACACCCCAGCCAGAGGGCCACTCAGGTCCCACAGCGACCTCTCCTTTACCCTCTGCAAGGTGTTGGCAACCCAGCAGGGTGGGGGTCCCGGCAAGCACAGGCCCAGACCCTTCTCTCCCTCTAAGGTGAAAGGCAGAAGCCCCCAGCATCGCCTGTTGTTACACACGTGCTCATTGAGTGCCTTCTCTTGGTGGAGTGGGGCATGTCGGGGGCAGGGAGACAGTGAACCAGGCAGCCCGCCATGTCAGAGTGCCTGACTTCTGTGGGGGGCCGCAGAGAGTGGCCCAGCCAGGAAATCCTCAGGGCTCAGGTTAGGAGGTCCAGAGAGGGGTCAGTGGAGCCTGCAAGGGGAGCAGCCGTTGCCCCGGGACGCTGAGAGCATGAGCAGGGGACGGGGCCACAGGTGACAGCAGGACAGAAGCCCCTGCTGAGCGTCTGCCAAAGAGAAGTAGAGCCGGACACCAGTCAAAGGCAGGACAGACAGGTCCACTCGGGACCATTTCCCTGGAGAGCTGTGTCCATGAAGCTGAGCTCAACTCTGCATACAGCAAAGGCAGCCCAGGACAGAGAGGCCCCCGGATGGAGCATTACTAAGAGGGCACGGCAAGGGTGGGGGCTCTTGCTGAAGGCCCAGCCCCACAGGGCGGGGGAGAGGCATCTGCTTGGACATGGAGGGCAGGGGATCTGACTTGCAGGGTCCTTGTAGGACCGGATGGGGCAGGCCAAGGTAGGGGCCCAGGACTAGGCCTCATGAGAGGAGGCTCAGAGGGGCCGTGAGCAGCTGGGCTCTGCCACACCTGAAGCAGCTTGGGGTGGACCAGCGGAGAGGGCAGCAGGCAGCCTCGGCTCTGCCAGGTCCCTTTGGCGCCTACTCCCAGGGAGGGTGCTCGGGGAGGGCGTCTGGCACAGAGCCGTGCTGTAAGCGGCCACTCCTGACGTAGGGCTGGGGTGGGAGAGGGTGGCAGGCCCATGGCAGGAATCTGGGCTCGAGGGAGTGGCAAAGCCAGTCTGGAGAAGGGGTGATGTGGTGCCAGCAGGAAGCGGGGTGCGCCGGTGCCAGGGTGCCTCGAGCCCCTGCAGGGGTCAGCAGCGTGGGGAGAGTGGAGTCCGCTTGGGCCTGAGGGCTCACCTCACATTGGGGCCGGGGAAGTGAGGCCCTCGGCTGATGCTGTGGGCAGATTCCGGGTCAGACGCCCTGGAGGAAGCCCCTCAGACACACGTAGGCAACAGCCAGCGGCCCGGCCCCTGCGGCCTGCACTGTCTGTGCTGCGTGTCAAACCAAGGGGTCCTTTTTGGTAGTGGCACCAAGCGGCATGTCAGGAACATTTTCCAGACGTTGGGACACATATTTTCCCCCCGGGAGGGGCAGGACACACACCGTGCCACCGACCTGGTGGGCCCATCGCGGTTTTCTGTGAGCATCTCACCTGCTTCTCTTTAGCGTTATTCCCGGGCATTTCATTTGAGCTGTTGCTATGGTGGTTCTTATAGATGGGGTTGTTCCCTCATTTTTCTTTTAACAGGGCATTGTTTTTACAGGAAGTCTACGGACTGCTACAGTTAACGTCGCAGCCGGCCAGCCGGCCTTGCGGAGTCCTCTTGTTGGAATCCTCAGGGACACAGACACACCATCCTGAAATAATGGGGCTTTCCTTTTTATCTCATGTTTATGCCTCCGATTCCCTTATTTTATCAGATTGCATCAAGGTGATATCAAACATCTTTGCCTTGTTTCCGACTTAATGGAATAACTAAAATATGCCTCATTAAGCAGAATCTTGGAAAACGCTCATTTCTTCCTAATTTATTTAGGGCTTTTAATAGGAAATGGATGCTAGCTTTTATCAAATGCCTTTTAGGCACTTGTGGAAATAATCGTATGTTTTTCTCTATTTAAGCTTAACACACTGTTGAGAAGAATAAATGTGTTAAAATAAACACCATTGAATTCCTAGGATGATCTACCTGGCCTGGATAAAGCATTATTTTTTACATGCTGCTGGGTTCTACTGGCTAATGTTTTATTTATGTAAGGTTTTTACATTGATGCTCACAAGCGAGATTGGCTTGTGGTTTTCATCTTTGTGATACCTTTGTCAAAACTGAATATCATGTTCTGTGTCATAAATACAACTTGGAAGCCTTCTCTCTTTTTCTATGTCTGGAACAGTTCAAACAGCATTAGTTACTATGTTTAAAAGAGTTAATATCTTTGTAATATTGAGTCTTTCTGTCCAAGAATATGGGAGGCCCTTCTCTTCCTTTGAGTTGCCTGCAGTGAGTGTGTCCTTAAAGATTCTGCACGGCGTCCCTGTGAAATCCGGGCTGATCGTGAGGGCTGGAGGGCCCTCTGACGACTCTCTCCATTTCTTCTATGGTAACCGGTCCATTGAGAGGCTTTATCACTTCTCGGGGAGATTTTATAATTTGCATTTTCCTAGAAGAGCATCCGTAAGATCAAAGTGCTCGCCTAGGATTTTTAATTTTAAATCTGTGTGCAGCTTCTCCTTTATCACGTATTATTTTGTGCATTTGTACTTCCTCTGTTTTCCGTAACTAGGGACAGACTAATGGGGAGTTGTATTTACTTATCAGTGCTTTGGTTTGTCTGTTTTCGAATCATTTTTCTGTTGGTGGCTCTTTAATTCCCTTCTCATGCTTTCCTTGGGTCCAGGCCAGGTCATTCTCTTCTAAAGCTTGAGCTGCATAGTCGACATGATGTTTGGTTTATAATCCTAAGTGTTTTTCACTGTCTTTGGCAGTGATGTGTGTGACTTTGCCTCTGGTAGTTTTTGAGATACTCCAATAAACTTAAGTTTTGATTTCTTCTTGAGTCAGAGTTGTTTAAGACACACTTGTTTTTATTCAGTTAATATGGCTGCTCAATTTCTAATTGTGTTTTAACACCTGCTTTTCTTGTCTTTGATCACATGTTGTTGTCCACACTATTTCTACACTGGGGACTATACAGAGGGTATTTTGTAACCCCGAGTCCTGCTGTGGGAGAGTAAGAGGAAAGCTGCAATTCTAGAAGGTTCCCCTTGCCTTATGGCTTTGCACACAGTGGGGACCCCTCCCAGCGTCCTTTTGCTGACCTTCTACCTGTTTCTCACCCTCAGACCAGGGTCAGGAAGGGGGAAACCAGCTCCCTCCCTCACGTCCACCAGTGCCTAGGGCAGGGAGTCCAGTCCCAGCAGGTGGGGTGAAGGAAGTGCGGCAGAAGGACCCTCACAGTCACCTTCCTGCAAGGTTCTCCTAAAACCAAGACAACAGATCCCAGATGGAGTCGCCCATGCCAAGCTCCACATCACCAAACTGGGATTTGACTTAACTAGTCTTGGGTCTCCCAGAAATGGAATCTCGAACCAGTGAACTGGGACCCCCTGGTCAGGACCGGGGCTAACTTGTTAACTTCCTTAGGAAACCACTGAGCCACAGAAGAGGTACCAGCTCTCGTTGCAGACTAGCTAGTAAACAGTGACGAGGAAAATGCCACCGTTCAGGCTTGTGCTTTAAGCACAGGGAAAATGAGATGGAAAACCATTCGCTAACCTGAGCAAGAAAGAGAGAGAGACACCAAATAAGGAAGTAGTAAGAAGAAAACAGCCCTGAATAGAGAGCAGCCTTACAAGACGACCTGGTTCAGCCCTGTGCACATTAACTCTGGGGGAAAGGAGAGTTTTTCTCGGAAAATCTAGGTGACCAGATCAACTCAGGAGGAGCCAGCAGCTGCCCTGAAACAGTTGTCAAAGTCACACTCACACGCATGCACGCACACACGTGAACACACACACGCATACACTTCCACACATATACACACATCACACACAGGTGCGTGGGCACGCGCCCACACACACCTGTCCAAAGATGGGGACAGAAGTCCAGTTTCCCCAAGTTCTAGCCGCCCTTTAAGGAACCCAGAATCACCGTGTTGGAAACCAGCTCAGGGGCCTGGGCTCAGGACAAGCTTCTGAGTTTTTTTAAAAGAATGGCAGAGCCGCCTTACATACTGCGTGAGGCACAACTGCCAGGGAAATCTTAGCAGGAACAGACCCTGCCCTCCCGCCCTCAGAGGGGGCCAGCCCTACCCTTGGCCCCAGCCTTCTGCCTCGGAACTATGAGACGGCGGGTCCGGTGGTTGGGGCCCACTGCTCCTGGCTCCGGGCTCACCTGGGAACCCAGACGCAGCACAGGTCCGCAGGGGAAGATGGTGACGGAAACGCTGCTTTGAGGGACACGCAGGCTTTGCATTAAGGGTCCCTGCTACAGCTGGGCGTGGGTGCCATCTGGAGCCACCAGTTCAGGTGGGGGCCGCACTGCTGAGGGCGCTGAGGCTGGCGCACCCCGGGTCCCTGAGTGGCAGATGCCTGGGCGCTTGGCCTGTTGCCTTTCCTGGGGGCTCCTCCGGGTGCAGAGCAAGGACCAGTGGAGGGAGGAGGAGGATTTCAGGGGGAAACGTACAGCACCCCACAAGTCCCACACTTGATTCTCCAGCGAAAAAAGCAGAAGAGCAGGCTGGGTGTGACCTGAACTCTCACTGCTAAATAAACACCATCTAGCAAGAAAGAACTTTGTGTTCCACTCAGTATTTAAGGCTACTATATGACTAGAAAAATGAGTTTTAATATTTAATGTTCTAGGACTTGGAAAATCTCTTACTACATAATGTTTGGGAGATACTTCCTTGGAGGAAGTAAATATTTTATAACTGCTGTCTGCATGGTGCCGGGTGTCCTTATGAATAAACAAAGATGTTTAGAACGCCAGTAAGAACCAACCACCAACGAATTTAACTGGGACTCACGCCTTCTGCCTTCAACATGCTGCGCTGCCCTAGACCCTCAGGAAAATACAGAGTTCAGGTTTCAAAATTATATCCAGGTGGAGCTTATTTTATTGTGTGTGTGTCATGTATGAGCATGCATATACATATATGCACATGTATGTATACTTTATCTTGCTTTGAATTTTATATTTTAAGAAAACTTAGATACAGTGTTTGTCAGAGATCTGCTCCCCCTGCCCTCCCTGTGATCTTCATTTGCATCCTGATGGTCACAGAAAGGCTGAGTTTGAAGTCCTGGTGAACACCTCAGCTGAGAGGGTCCCAGGACACACGGGGCAGCCCTGGATTTAAGAAGAGAGATCTATGTCTCATGTAAGGCCGTCCATGACTGAGCAGCTGCCCCACAGAAAGGAGAGCCCGGCTCCTTCGTCCAAAGCATAAAGGTTTCCTCCTCCTCCTGGCCCACAATAGCTGCTCAGGCTCCAGTCTTCACAGCCACATTTCCACCAGCAAACAAAAGGATGGACCAAAAAAGGGTTGCTTTCCCTTTGAGAATGGTCCTCTAAAACTGCTTTAAAGTGACCAGAACTCGGTCACTTGGCCACACTGGATACAAGGGAGGCAGGATCTGGGGGTGGCCGTGTGCCTGCCAAAAGCCCACGGGGCGGCGGGTGGTGTCTGTTCCTGAGGAGGAAGAAGGTGACAGGAGGGTAAGAACACATCAGCAGAACAGGTGGCCTCACGGGTCTCCGGAAGCGTAGGAAGTGGGTGGAGGCGAAGCCGCTTCTGCCGCCCGCGGCGACCGCTGTCGCCCTGTCCGTGCCATTCCTGCTTGCTCGGCCTGCCGTGCTGGGTGCGCAGCGACATCCCCGCGCCGGGGTCCTGGGTGGGCATCGCCAGTCCAGCGCCGACGTCGTTTCACCCCCCGCCAGCCGTCGTGCTCCCGCGACCCCGCGTCCGGCCTGCAGGCACCTGCCCGCCCCCAGCGCCAACCCCCGCGTCCTCTTCCAGCTTGGCCCTGCGCCAAGACTCCCACCGACCCCAGCGCGGGACTTCTCGGGTCCTGAAGTTTGCCGCCGGGCCCGCAGGGGCCTGGGGGCGCGGGGAGGAGAGACCCGGGTGCGGGGACCGGGGGTGGGGGTGGGGGTGGGTGGGGAGGGACACGGGCGGGGCGGGGGCGCGGAGGTGAGGTCGCGGAGCCAGAGGCGGGGCCGGACGGGTTTGGCAGGAACGGGGGGCGGAGCGGGGGCGGGGACCCGGAGAGGGGGGAGGGCGTGCGGGGACCGGGGCCGGGCAGCTTGCGGCTTCGCTCAGCGGGTCCGCGTCCACCTGGGGGACTTGGGGGCGGCGGCTGGGACGTGCGGGCAGAGCAGGGCTGATAGGCCTGCAAGAGCCGGACCCGACCGGCCCTCCCCTCCGGCCATCCCCCGTCTCCGCCCCCCAGCTCCCCATCGCCCCGTCCCCGTCTCCGCCCGGTCTCCCCGCCCTGTCTCCCGTCCCCGTCTCTCCTTCACTCCCCCCGTCCCCGGTACCCAAGTCCTAGTTCCCGCGGGGCGGGAGCGGCCGGTCCGGGGTGGACACCACGCAGCGCTTCGCCTCCGGACAAGTATGGCCTCTCCGCGGGCCCGTAGTAGTCGGTCCCGCGTCCATCTCAGTCGCTAGGCAACCGTCCACGGT
>NC_080026.1:138078646-138126146 GCF_030020395.1 Manis pentadactyla | reverse complement strand
TCAGTTTGTGATATTTATAAATTTAAAGAGATGGTCTGTTTTTAAATTGTGAGTTTTTCAGCACGGCACAGTAATGAAATAGCCGTATTGATGCAACTAACATACTTTCTGGATGCGGTGTTTTCCCTTCCAAATCACTTTGGGTTTATGTGACATTCAAGCATTTATTGACTGTTGATACCGAATAACTTTTAATACTCGGCATTGAATACACAATGGGAAACATCTTCCCAAGATGTGCAGAAATGTACTCTTTAATTCTTGTCTGACTGAATGCTTTCATATATCCAGTTAATTGAAATATGTGTGAGATTACTGATACCTTTCTAACCTCAGCGAAGTGTGCGATCATTTGATATTCTAGAGGCATGAGAGGAGGGGGAAAACGTAAAAGCATTTGGTTACTGGGTTTACCAAGTTTATTTGAATAGGGAGGATTGCAGCTCCATTTATGTCTGGCATAAATGCTCTGGAGGTCTTAATTATTGATGAAAAATCTGCTCTGCTTCTAAATTCAAAGATATGACAATTTTATAGGAATTTTAATCACCTTCCATGTTAGGGATTTTAAGGTAAGGATAGTTTTATGTAACGACAAATGGAGTGTACATTTTTAGCATTCTTAAGAGAGCTGTCACTCACAATGACAAAATACTATTTGCATTTTGTTGCCTGATGTAAATCATTGTGAAATGGTTACAGTATTGACACCATCTCCAATTTAAGGCATATTTCTAGGGGAAAAAAAATGAAAAATTTAGTGTTCGCTAGGGCAAGTTGTGTTAATCAGAGAAAGAAAAATACCTTTAGGAGGGGAGCATCTTCGGAGCGATGCAGTCTTTTCCCACTAAGATGCGTTTCAATTCCACAAAATAATCATTTCTGTGGGGTGTGTGTTGCCTCCTAAAATTAGTTGCTTATGGTGAGTTTCTAGTCATGTTTCCTCTGGAGTATTGCAGAATAAAATATCCCATCAGATGGGTGACTCAGTCTATAGGCCCCCACCAGCAATGTCATCACTTGGTTAGTTGGCTTAAAAAAGAATTATATACAATGTGCTTCACCGGCTCCTCGTGGCCTTTGGATACATTTAGCAGGTTCTGACCAGATAAGGCATATTTGTCCTGAGGATATAAACCAATAATTCCAACCTGAATTGAGATCAATGGGCCCACGTTTGTTCTAGCCCGCGCGGAGCCTCTTCCGGCACACCGAGACTGCTATTCTGTGTTCTGAGGACAGAGAAGTAAAGCTCTCGGCTCTGGCAGGGAAATCGCGTTCTATAGACTCTGACGCCTTAAATCAATTAATTACACAATTTAATTTAGTTATCTTTCAGAAGCATTAAATACTTGTGAACAGCATGGAAGACCCTTCAGAGTAAAAGGGGAGAAGTAAGGATATTTTGCATTACAAAACCCTTTTAATTTATTGGGACACTTTCACTTATGTTAACTGTTTTCTTCTTCATTAAAACAATGCTAGAAAAACCATTTTTTTTATAGCTCCACAAATATAATTATACTACAGCATGTTTAAGATAATATAACAACTTACGGGGTAAAGGAGAAACAGCATTGTAAAGTAAAAAGCATGTTGATAAAGAGGTATACTACGTGAGGACACATCATGCTAGATTGTAGTGACCTGCTGGGAGTCAGATGTGAGAGGGGACAAGGCACTAGTGTGCACGTGCACACCCATGCACACACATCTGTGTGTGTATATACACATGTATATATGTGTGTGTGCACGCATCCATATATGTACGTAATTTTTTATGGGATTGCTGAAAAGGATGGGGTATCATTTTCCTCATGGAATAATGTTTTCTGGAAAAACACAAAAGCAGATGGTCTTCATTAGGAACACCCATTGTCCACATATCCCGACTATGAACAGATAAATCTCTCCCGTTTCACCCGTACATTCCAAGGGCTGTAAATGATTACAGGATGTCGGTGTAGCTTGCTAAACCCAAACCACACTTTGGCTCTGTCCTCCTCCTGTGCCATCCCGGTGTGTTTCATACGGCCCTCTGGAAGTGCCCAGGATGGTGCATGCCCTTACCTCCCCGTCCTTGCTTGGCGTACGTGGACAGAGGTGCAGGGTCCAACTGTTGCAAATCAGAAAGGCGATGTGAGCGGGTGATGGGCCGGTGCAGCAGCCTGGGTTGCATACTGTGGGCCCCGCGGCAGCGTGGAGAGCGTGCTCAGCAGGGGCAGTTCCAGATGGCACCGTCTCAGGCGGCCTGCTTGCTGGCATCTCTGCGGCAGGCAGTGCCCCCTCCCCAATAAATCTGGCATTGGGCTATGGAGTTTGGGAGACTTATCATTCCAAGTCTGTCCTACTTTCCTGTCTGGGAGCCAGACATCTGTTTATCCCATTTTCTTTCATACAGAGTTTGGAATAGCTTTAGTTGGGTGTTTGTGGGGGGGCAGTGGAGGAAAAGTTTGTCATATTTAACAGCTGTTACAAAATTTCAACCCTGTGGGCTCTGAAAATACTTTTCAGCTGACCTCAGATTTTATACATAATTGACATTGGGCTGTAGAAAAATATTATTTACTTAACCTTTCATTGTCTGTGATTTCACATTGTCCTCAGTCAGATGCGCTAACTACCAACAGTTTTATCTCTGCACCCCTGCCCCCGCCCCGCAGCCGGCCAAAGCCTTACTTTGATTCATTTATGCGTTTTAAGTTTACACCTTTAAAGTGACTGCAGAACGGTAGCCGAAGACCGAGTGGAGATTTTTTCTTTCTTTCTTTCTTTCTTTTTTTTTTTTTTTAGTCAACAGTGTTTCCTTTCACTTCCTGTCACAAAGGTCAAAGAGAGCCGACCTTTGCTGGCAGTCCTCCTCACTGAATTATTCATGGCATTGACTTTTTGTCAGCACACACAGTTGTGCTCTGGGACATTTTATTCATTTACCTCATTTAAAGCGCCTTTCTGCACCTGTTCAAGTATTAATATCATGTAATTTGGGCCTAATGCCGATTTTGCTGAACACTCATTATATTTTTTATTAGCTATATTTCCAAACGATTATGTATGATTATTACCAAGCCTTACAAACAGCACCGGGTTATTCCCTGGCCCCTTACATCTTCTTGTCAGGTTGTTTTCAGAAGCGGGGAGGATAAACATTTGACCAGTCCCAATGTTTTTATTCCTACTCCATCTCCAAGCAGAGAACTTAAGGCTTCCTCCCTCATGGCTTTGCAGGAGCGTGATTAAATCCAACTCCGAGGGAGCTGTACAAATGCCAGCATTTATAAGGTCAACGCTTTTGTTAAAAACGCTATGTAAATGAGGATCTGCAAAAAGGGACATTAAATAAAATTAAATTCATTGTCTTCTTTAATGTCATTTACATTTTGGCTAAGCTCTGGCCTGTCAAGGAGGATTTTAAAAATAATTTTAATTACACATCATTTAGGGATCCAGGGTTTTCTGTTCAGTAGCATTTGGATAACCTGCAGAACAGAGACTGTTTATTAACTTCTTGAACGACAACGTGTCATTTTATCTGCATAATGCAACGAAAACAGTATAGTTCGGTGTTAATTTGTCCTTCTCGGTTTTCTTAAACATGTGAATATAATTACCAGGGAATAGGCCTCGGGACCCTGGGGCCCTCCTCCTGGTGTTGGCTGTGTGTTTGAGACACTCTTTGGTTTAGAGTCTGTTTTAATACATTGGGACTTCAGGGAAGGGAAAATATTGGCTAGAAATTTGGCAACATGAAAGCACACTTTGGATGAATGGACGTGGCTACAAAGAATCTGATTTTGCCTGGCACCAGCCCCATTTGGCTTCCCCGCACTCAGGTGTGAATGGCTGTTTTATTCCCTGGCATGCCAGTGGAGAGAGGCAAAAAGTTCACCATGCTCATTCATCCTTTAAACATTTTTTTTCATAAACTTCTGAAAATACACAGAAGAGGAAGAGCTGTGTTACTGAGTCACAATGGCATGCTTCCATTTAACTGGGGGGCACCAGGGGCAGCTCCTGCTCGGCCCGGCTCTCCTCCCTGGGAGCACAGGGAGGAGGGTGGCTGCGGCGCCCTTGCTAGGCCTTAAGCTGACCACCACTGTGTGCCCAGGCGGTCAGGGCCACCAGCAGGCCCAGCGCCTGCATCTCTGCCTCTCTGCTCGGGGCTGAGGAGGCCTGCAGAGATTTACAGCCGCCTGGCCTGGGTAAGGACTCCACGGCCGGGCCAGGCAAAGGCCGGGTTTTAAAACAAGCCACACACCCGTAATGACTTCCGCCACACTCTGAAACTGCTCGGCAGCTCGTCCGCTGGTGCAAGGGAGAAAGAAGCCTCTTCGGGGCTGCCTGCCCAGGAGCCTGGAGCAGCCCGCCGCCGGCAGGAAGATGCGGGGGGAGGGGGGCTGCAGGCAGGGCTGTCAGAAGCTATACTCCAGGAGGTATGTTGACGCAAGCCATCCCGCGCCTCTGCGGCAGCCTTATCAGGTGAAAAGCAAAGATATTGCCAGTGCCTGTAATTGTGTTAGGATGGCTTGGATGAATTGGATTACCTTATGGAAAGCCGTCCAAACTCGGGGTTCTGTTACGCATGCTTACAGGAAGCAAATAATTACTCTCTGTGCACCAGAAGATAATTGGGGCTGGCCAGAGGCCTCCTCCTGCCGCAGAGGAAAGCGGGGAAGCTGGCTGCGCTCGGCAGAGTGGTTAGGGCGCGAGCCGGGAGGGAGGAGGGGGCGCCTCGCTGCACAGAGGTGGCTCGCGGCTGATGCTGTAATTTTCGGTTACTTTTCAAAGATGGTGAATAATTTATCAGAATTCAAACTAACGGTGGCAACGGGAGGCACGTTGGAGGAGATAAAAATTCCAGGCTCTAATGATGGAAATTGTCGTCGCAGACAGGAAGTGATTGACAAGTAGGGGTACAGGAAGTGAAAACTCAAGGAGCTTAACCTGTACTGGCAAGAGCTTCTGGAGCCTACACGCGGAGAAAATGCAAACCATTCACTCCCGCCAGCCCGCCGGAGCACAAGCTCCTCTTGTTTGTTTATCTTCATAGCAAATCTCCCAAAAATGTTTGTGGTCGAAAGTCTCTATAATGAGACATTATGCTGGTGTTTTTAATACTTTAAAATAAAAATATGGCTATAATTTAGAAAAATAAGCAGAGGAATTTTACGTGTTAAGGGTTTTCTGGTTGTGTTTTATAAGCTTCTTAGAATTTGGGGTAACTAGCGTTCATTAAATTGTAGAAGCTTGAGAGAAAACTGTTTTCAAAACTGTTTACTGAGAAAACTGTCATGTGTCAACGTAATAAATGCTATAAATTCACAAACCGATGAAGAGCACTGGGTAGGGGTGGGAGAAGGAGGAAAACTCTCATTTTGGTTGTTTTTGAATCATTCATTTCCCCTTCCCTTTAAAAACAAAACAAATGAAAAATATCCCCCTGTAATTCCTTAGCTGGAAGTTGCTCAGCTAGAAAATACTCAAAATGCATACGGGCTGCGGTGCCAGGAGGGGATGGAGTGCATCATCTGAAAACAGCAGAGGGGGTAGCGCGGTACTGGCCCAGTAATTCACTAGGAAATGAGTTTAACATGTGCGGAAAGGAAGGGGCTCGAGTTTGTGTTGTTGTAGGACACAGAGCCCAGGCCCCGCTGGCGGAAGGACTCGGCTCCAGCGTGTCTCTGCTGGCTGCGGAGGGGGCGGCCGCACATCTGGGGAGGAGGGCGTTTGCCCAGACCGGCAGCTCCGGCCGCGCCCCTGCCCCCGCCCCTCCTCCGCGCCCCTCCCCCCCACCGCCTGTATTTTCCCATTTCCCTCTTCCCGCAGACAGCAGCTGGGGGCAGGGTGCCATGTTGAAACAACAAGACAAAACTTGGGCAGTGTTTGAGGCCCTGAAAACATTTGCCCTTGTGATGACGAATTTCCAAAGGGGAAGACCAGCCTTGACCATGAGGCCTGCCTTCCCCGAGTGGGGGTCTCAACAATGGTTCCATACAGAACTGCCTCGCTGGAAGCCTCCCGTAAGTTCTCGAGAAACGGAAAGTGCTGCAGAAATGGCCAGTCTGGGTGTTACGGAGTCGCTGCAAAGTAGGTCTGGATCTGGAGCCTGCCCTAGTCTGGCCATGCGAGGCTGACATACGTGCTGCACCAGCGTGGGATTCGATCATGGGCCTGGAGAGGAGCCCGCCTTCCAGAGGCGCGCGTGTGGGGGCGGGGCAGCCCGTCACCCCAACGCCGGGTGGGGGGGCGGGGCCTGCATGGAAGGTGCAAGGGGGAGGCCTCCCCTTCTGTTTTCTGTTTTCAGTAACACCCAGTAAAATCAACTTGGCGAGGCTGCTCCTTTCCAATCCTGCTGAGGGTGGGGTACCTCCCTGAGAGTCCCTCAGCATCAGGGGGAGTGGTCGGCAGCCACCTAGGTGCTCTTCTGACAGGTTCACACAGATGTCCTCTCCAAGCTGACATGGCTCAGAGGTACACGCGGCCAGGCAGAAAGACCGGGCATGCAGGCTGGCCGCAGAAAGGGGCCGCCGAAGCAGCAGCAGAAATGAACTGCCCCTGCTTGGCATTTTCTTACTCTGCATTTGGTGTAGATGCCAGAGTGTTCTGATGACACTGTTTAGAAAAATTAACAGACCTACTTTTGGGGGGGCAGTTTTGGGTTCCCAGAAGCATGAGCAGGAAGTACAGAGTCCCCACGCACCAGCCCCGTCGGTTTCCCTTCTTTCTTGGTCACATCTTACGCTAGTGAGTACATTGTGGCCGTTGAGGAACCCCCAGTGATACATTGTGATTAAGTAAGCTCATACTTACATCAGGTCTCACTCTAGGTGTTAGCCATCTATGGGTTTTTTTTACCAAAGTGCGATGACAGGTGTCAGTCCTTACAGTATCACACAGAATAGTTTTGCTGCCCTAAAAATCCTTGGTGCTCCACCTAGTCATCCCTCCCTCCCCCATCCCTGGCAGCCACTGATCTTTTATTGTCTCCGTAGTTTTGCCTTTTCTGGAATGTCGTAGTGTTGGCCTCATCCAATCTGTAGCCTTCTCAGGTGGGCTTCTCTCTCTTAGAGATGGATTTAAGGTTCCTCTGAAGGTTCTTGAGGCTTCATAGCCACTGATGGTACTTTCTGAATCTCAATCTTTTTTTCTTCTTAAAGGTTTCTGGGCAATATTTTCCCTTTCATTTAATGTCTTGATGTTTTTGTAATGAACGACTTCTGAGCTTATCAGAGCTCATGGTGTTTTGATATTTGAACATTGTGGGTTTCTCCTGGCTTTCGGAAGTTTGCGTGCCCCACCCCCTTTTTTTTTAGCCCACCCCACTTTTTTTTTAGCAGTAGACTTCTTTGCAAGGAAATGAAAACATTTAAAGTCTTTACCAAGAATTTATTAAATGGTGTGACTCAGTTTTGCTTATTACCAGGGTTTGTTTTCCCCTAAATAATACGTTTTTGGAATATTTAAATAGCCTACGCCATAAAAGGGGAATGATTAAGTTATGGGAAGACAATCATGCTTCTCTGGGGCAGAAAAATGGAATGAGTTCAGCATCCAGTATACTTGTTGGCTTTTTTGGTTTAATAAATTAAACTACAAATTTTTCTAATTGCCAAACAAAATGTTAGGCCGGCTTTAGCCATTGCTGACAGTAAAACACAACATAAAACCTGCTGAGAGTTATATGTGGTATTTAATACGAGGCAGAGTAACGCAAGGGTTTTTATGGTTAAGTACGAATTCACACCCATGGCATTTGTTTCACATTAGGAAAGGTTTGTAAATCAGACCAGCGTGTGGGGATGGGGTGGTCCCGACAGCCCCTCCTGTGTCTCTCCTTCCTGATATTTGGTTATTGGAATTGCTGCCAAAGGGAGCTTCCCCCGTCCATTTCCATTTTCTCAATGAAGCGATTCGTCCTCTGACATCAGGAAGATTGGGTCAGGAAATAAGTGGGGGGTTGGATTAGGCATGATGCTCATCTCCACCGTCCGAGGTCACTGGCCTGATCCGGCCACTGGGCAGCAGCCATCAGTTACTGAGACACGGGCTGCCCATCGGTCCTTGGCCAGCGGGGACCCCAGGGAAAGGTGAGAGGGATCTGGGAAAGTGCTTTCAGGGGGGAAAGAAAAAATGGCAATAACTATCATTTATTAAATTTGACAAGCAGCTTCTAAATATAACAGCCTTTTCCCCAAAGATCATTACTTTGAACAAATAAATGAGTTATGCAAGTTAATAAACGGCCGGCTCCCCATCCAGAGGTGTGCCTTTATGCAGCTCAGGAGTAGACCTTGCTGCCGCCCACGGCCCTAGGCAGCGACTGGCGCCCCCACTTCTGGTCTCCAGAGCTTTGTGGACCCCCTGCTTGGGCAGAGTACAGCGCGCTGACCATCAGCGAGGATCCACAGTAAAGATAAACTTGCCCTTGCTTCAGAATGCTATGCCACAGAGACAGGCTGTCTGGTCTACAGAAGGCTTTCACGTGTGATCGTGAATAAAGCAAGGTATACAGGGACATCTCAACTTTGAGGAAAAAAAAAATCCCGTGGCTGTTCCGAGTCCTGTGGTCAGAAGCGTGTCTGCTGGGCTGGGGCGTTTGTCATGGCAAGTGAGCGCTGCCCAGGCTTCCTAAGCACCCCCCATAATTATCCCCGCAATTAGAGCATGCAGAACCCCATTCAATCCCCAAACACATTTGTCCCCATTTATTAGACTGTGGGCAGTAACTAATTTACATGGTTTCAGAGTCGTGTGTTATGGTGATTTATTGCGTGTGCTGGGGGTCAAACAGAGTTGACCAGTGGGCAGGGCAGCCCTGCACAGGGCGAGCGCCCCGGGTCCAGAGACGCCGGGGCAGCGGGGCCAGGGCATGGGGCTTGAAAATGGCTACGGCCTTTTTAATCATGTTTTGATTTATTCTCTGCTACATTACTTGCTTTACCCCTGGCTCCCTTTCTGTTTTTTAACAAATCAGAGCCGGGAACAGGATTTCTTTTTTTCTTGGGAAGGAAATGGAAGCGGTATCTTCTAACGAGTGGAAACTTTTACTAATGCCCTGAATAAAATATTTGTCAGCGGCCTCCACTAAACGTAAAAGCATTCCGCAGAGGAAACAATACCTTGACTGTTCCCTCTCATCAGAGAAGGTTTCGTTATCAAGTTGAGGAAAAAGGCTTGTTTAGGCGAAAATAATGATCATAAATAGAGCTGTATAGTGGGGCTCGGAGGAAGTGGTGACAGTGTCTGCTATCAAGACCTGCAATTCCAAGGAAATATGAGCGTTCTGATCCAGGGAGGCAGTAATTATCTTTTTGTGAAGAATGTACAATGGTGTCGGATGACGAATTGATCGCAGATTGGAAGCGTGGTTTAACTGTCATGTACAGAGATAAGAGGCAGCCGCGGGATTGCTCATCGCTTCTGCTAGTTCACAGCCAGCCAGTTTATTAGCACAAATCCCAAATGTTTAGTAAACTCATTAGGTTCCATCTAATGCTAATTTATCATCATAGATGGAACCCTAGCAGTGGAGGCCGGAGGACTGTACCGAATCCGCATGATTTACAGAGCTTTCCGATCAATCACCTTCTTTGCACTGGCCATTTTTCTTCAAATGCTTTAAACGGGCCTGAATGATCCATAGGATTAGGCCATGGCAATCGGTTAGGGTTCTGTGGCGTTATCTTCCCGGTGATGGTTATCTACAAGGTTAGGAAACCCTATGCGGTCCGACTCGGGGAGGGCCTCTTCCTCCAGCTCCCCACCCCCACCTCTCCCTGCCCCTCCCCATTTCCCCTTTTCCTTTTACAGTCCAGTCACAGAGTTGAATTCAAAGAATTTCCTTGCAAAATCAGTTTACCAAGAAATGCATCATGGTACATAAATGTCAAGTACAGTTTATTCTAAACTTCAGACAGTGTTTTTCTTTTAAAAAATCAAGCTTTAAATGCCCAGTTCTCCTGACATTTTCGTACATATTCTATAGTGTTTTCGAAGAGGATAATAACCTTTGCTTGATCCTAGGCAACAGCTGCAAAGATAATGAAATTCTTATGATATTTCACCAGGTAAAATGTGAATTGCAGAAGAAAAGCTATTGAATTTTTATGGATCTTAATCGCATAAAATGAGATTCATGGGGCATACGTATAACTATCCTCGGCGGACCTGCGGGCTGCAGTTGCAGGGTGGATTCGCCGTGCAGTGTGAGGGGCGCTCCAGCTTCCGCTAAGAAAATGCTCCCCAAACGCTGCCTTCAGCTTGCCCTAAGAGTGATAATGAAATATGACAGAAATTTCCTTGTGCTGGATCAGTGGCAAGAGAGGTCCTGCACGGCCTATATTAATTCATCTGACTTATGTTCCAGTTCTTGATTTACCTTATGATTAAAAACTTCTGGTTTGCTCACCAATTGAAATCAGATCTCATCTGCAGCCCAGTGGTATTGATCCCTACTTAACATCAAGGCTCAGAATTGATTGGCATTGATTAACAATAAAAATGCTCTCCTCCGTGTCCAGCCACCAGGCCAATATCTGAACGAAGCTCACTGTGGTGCTCTTCTCATTGACCACTCTGGAAAGAGAAATAGCCCCACCCACAAATAAACAATATATTTTAATGTTATTGTAACTGGATGCCAGACCGGCAGTGCAAATTGATTTTATTCTTGTTGTATAAGATAAATATCTTTAATAAAATTCTCATTTTATTTAGGATTTTACAGGAATAACTTGATTACTAGAACAGTGATATTTTTCTTTTCCCACGGTATAAAAAATGGATTAAAACATAAAGGCTATAATAACACAACACTAGAGATGAAATGTTAATCAACTCAGAAATCACACACAGGGCGGGGAAGTCTGGGGAAATATTTTTCCCGCGGAGTCCCCGCCGCACCTCGCATGCCGCTGGTTTTACCGAGCATTTTACAGTTCGGCTGGGTCTGCTAGCCCGTGACTGTCATGTGCTGAAGGCCAGTTTCCCTCCGTAACAGCGCGTGAACATATGGTTCCAGAGAGCTCGACACAGAAAAACTGCTCGGCAGGATGGAACCCGAAAGCCTTAAAGAGACTGTATGTGTGTTTCTGTTTTGTTTTCACGAATGAGTATAGATGCAGCCTGTCAAAAGAATTTCCAACCATTCTTTTAACTAATAGCAGAGAGAGGAGAAACAGTATTGAGGAAAATAAATGAGAAATGTCTCGCACGCCGAAACTTTCGATATGCACGCTGGGGATGCGCACGGTTCCCAAGCCTGGCTGGTAACTCCGGCGAGCGGTGGGTGCTCCTCCTTCGTGTCCGAGTGCGCTGGAGGCCGGGTCCAGCTGAAAGAAATTATCCAATCTCTAACATCCAGAAGTTTACAGTTATATAATGATGGAGAAAACCACAAGTCCCAAGGGATGTCAAATTTTAGAGATACTTTTAAAATGAAATTATCCAGCCAAGCCTATAAGACGACCTTCTTGTACTTAAGACAAAAACGACAATCTGGAATTAATTTTTTTTTTATTCTGTGATAGGGCAAATCCAATTTGCTTCTTTAACTGTTGATTAAGGAATCAGTTCTACAAGGCTGTCCCCTGTAAGTATTTGCTGTTTATTTGTCTGTGGAGAGCCGCTGGAATCCCCTCCAACTGGGAACGCCGGGTCAGGCCTGGCTGTAATGAAGAGCTGCCTGGCAGTGTGCAGACGCTCTGACTGGCCTTGTTTGTGTCGAAGAAATAGTTGGCTTTTTGAGCAGGCAGAGGAGGTCACCCAGTCACTTCCCATCATGCAGGCAGAGCAGTTGAGAATGAAGGACAGAGATCTGTCTTATCTACAGCCTTTCTTTTAGAATCTGGAGGAAAATATCCATTAGAAAGCAATAAATAAGTAAATACCTCAAATTAGAATGTATTTTACTCTAAGGTCCACTGAATTAACATCAGCGTGTGGTCTGGCATCCAAGACTAAGGTAACTGGCTCCCAAACAAGTGCCTGGTACCTGAGCATTCTGCACAAAAATGCCTCCCCCACCCCAATTAAATTTGTAGGGAAGGGTGTCTCTCTAGATCTTTTAAAATCAGTTGTGAATATTTAATACAATTTTCTATTGACTTTGTTTAAAAATAAGATGATACATTCAAATGCAGTGCTAGACATGCAAACAGGCAGCTGTGAGTTAAAAGAAGTGCATGTTATCGTTATGGCCTTAAGAGCAGAGATGCCATCTCTGTGATGCTCCCAGTGTGGGCGAGGTAGACACCCATTTCCCCAAAGGGCCCCTGGGGCCGAGCTGTCTGCTTTGCAGATTGATTTTACCTTGTGATTCCGATTCCGGGGCTCCTGGGCACCCTGTCCCGGGGCTGCGTTGGGTCCTTTCAGGCACATGGCAGCTGGGAGCTCGGGAAGGTGGACATGGTGGCAACTTAGATTTGTTTTGTTTTGTTTGGAATTTACTTAACTAAAAGCTGTTTCTCCCCAGCATCAGTGTTCAATACCGTTTGTGTCTTTGCGATTTTGGTGGACCATTTTGGTCCATACATCTTACATTGCTGTGCTGGGCCAGAGATCATGGGACTAAGGAAGGCGTCCTGGACCACCCCAGCCAGTGCCGGCCCCGGGGGGTGAACATTGTGAAATCAATGTCTGCAAAGACTTGTATCCCCCCATATACAGCCACATTTTATCTTCCTAAAGATGTTGTAAATGGAAAGCAGTTGATGCCTAGGAGGTAGTGGTCAGAGGCCAGGGGGGACCTGTGTGCTGTGAGTGGGGTCCAGGCTCCCCAGTGATGAGAGGCGCTTTGCTCCTGGCTGGAGGGGCCTGGGGGCTGGGAGCAGAACCGCTGCTTTTGTGGCGGCGGCCTCCCTCCTTGCACAGTTGCCAGGTGCTGTGTGTCTGCCCAGGTGATCTCTTCTCTCCCCTTGCATTTGGACTGGGGGCCCGCCCTGCGGTGGCCTAGCCAGTGTCTGCTCCCTGCCATGGGTATCTCAGCTTCATCAGAGCCCCTGATGGGTGCCTCGGCCCAGATCCCACCAGCTTAGGAATTCTTCCGAGGGTGGCCTGGCCTGCTGCCCCCGAGTCAGACTCCTCTGAGGACTGTGTCCACCTTGCTCCCCACTCTGGCCTCAGGCCCTCCTGAGGGGAGTCCTGCTCATCTCTCTTCCTGCTCCTGCTCACTTGCATGTGCAGCCACCAGCACCAGAGCCTGGCACCTCTTTGCATGTGGAAGGCCCTCCCCACATCCTGCTCTGAAACCCTGCCGTCCTCGGGGCCCCTTCCAGCTGCGACCTCACGGCCGCTGGCCCTCTTTCCAGCTCTGTTGCCTCTGGCCTGGGACTTGGTGCTGTTCCCGGGTGGTAGGATCCCAGGACAGGGGCCCAGCCTGAGTTCCTCGCGGGTCTCAGGAAGGGCAGCTGGGCTCCTTCCCTGGGCACTGGCACTGGGCAGCAGTGTGTAACTCTGAGGCAGAGCAGAAGTGCTTTGTCCCCTGCATGTTCCTAGATGCTTGCACCTCCTGCTTCTGAGCGAGGCCCGGAGCCCCAGCCTGGCCTCTCCACGTCCCTTGCTGCCCTGTAAGTCGATATTCCTGCTAAGTCTCACTAAGCCGTCACAGGATTCTTTCATCCCTCCAACTGGACGCCTGCCAGCAGGCCAAATTTAGTGGCTACTTATCTCTCTCAACCTACCTTTTGAGGTGAGGTGTCTTGCTTTCCTAATTTAAAATATGTCTGTGTTTCCATGCTTTGTTACCCAGTTTCCAGGAGAGCGTCCAGGGAACGGACATTCTCTTGCCCTGCTACGTGGGCGGGGCCTGCTCCTGGCTGGGCCGCCCAGACCAAGTGCCCGGGGCCCATCCATCTGCACCATCCGGCCAGCTTGCTCGGCCTGTCCCGGGGTTGCCCCTGGCCGGGAGGAATGCTAGCTGGGCTCAAAGGTGGCCATGGTGCTGGGTGTCTGGGTGGATATGCCCCACACGTCTGTGGGCTCAGACTCCCCTGGACTTGCCCTGGGCCCACTAATCGGGGAGGAGACCTCGAGAGCTTCCAGAGTTCCAGTGGGGGCAGGGGCTGGGCCTCGGACTCCCCCACCTGCCCCACTACTTCTCAGCAGGTGTGAGGAGGGGGCAGGTGCAGCAGCCCACTGTCAGCAGCCACAACGTGACGAACTCAACACCCACAACTCCGGTACTAACAGCAGCTCACATTTGCTGAGCACTTTCTAGTGCTGGGCTCTTCATGAGACAGGCCTCCACCAGGCCCGGTTCTGTTATAATACTGTCATTTCCTCAGATTTGGGGACATGAAGAAGCTCGTCTGAGGCCTCTCAGTTGGGAAGGGGCACAACAGGGATTTGGACCCAGACCACTGGGTCCCCTGCATTCATTGCCCCCATGCCGGGCACTTCACTGGGCCCCGAGGAGCCCGTCCTGCACGTGAGCCTCTGGAGGCCTGTGTAGCCCTGCTCTGGCGGCCGGTACCTGGGTCTCTGCTGCTCACGTGCTGGAGCCCCTCCTCTGGGCCTCCATGGGTGGCGAGGGGTTTTGTGGAGGTATCTCAGGGTGGGGCCGCATCATGTGCACTGTTGCGTGTGCACAGAACGACACGTGTCTGTGTGGCAGGGGAGTGACCCGGGGGTACTGTGTGCGAACAGCCAGGGGGCTCGTGTGTGTGTGTTGTTCAGGTCTGAGGGGTGAATGTGCTCGAGCTGCTGCACCAGTGTGTGTGGGCGATGGGTGTTCAGGGCGCTGAGCTCAGAAACGAGGCTGACCGAGAACACTGCTGTCAAAGGGGGCAGCTGGGAGGGGTCCCCAGGGCCAGGGGGACACAGAGGGCCCTCTAATCCAGGACCAGAGGCACCCACGGGCTTGCCGTAATTGTAAGTTATCGGAATGCTGTATTTAGAAATGTTGTTTATAAGTGCAGTTATAAGGTTTGTACCATTTACTTGGCCTATAAAAACTGTAGACATAGTTTAGTATCAGCTTGTGTGCGACGGAAGTTTGCCATTGATGCTCTAGGGTTCCTAGTTCCATGTGGGAATTCCCACGCCATGTACCAATGGGAAGCACTGAAGGCGTTTCTGTCTGATGACGGGCAAGATCCAGGGATGCAGACGTGTCACACCTCCGATGTCTTCAGTAGGAAGTGCAAATGCTGCGGCAGCTCCCCATGAACCATTTCCTCACCAAGTTTTGGCAAAACAAACAAACCCCAAATGGCAGAAGATGTGTCTTCAAACACAGCCTGCGCTGTGGGCCCTGCTGCCCCATGCGCTCCATGCACGGCCCTAGGGCGGTGGGGAGGCCTCCGGATGGCCTTGTGGGTCATTGTTATTTGTGATGAAGTCTAGAGTTGGTCATGTACATTTAAGTCAGAATACTGTTTTCAGGTTTTAGCCCATCCTCAGCATGTTGTCAGTCCCTTGTGGAGTGACACAAGGGCTGCTGAACTGGGGGAGGGGGCAGTGGCAGGCGGGGACTGTGGTGGGGAAGCGCCGCGAGGGCTGCCAGTCAGATGCCCGCTTCTTTTGCAGGGATCAGCAGGTCTTCGGAAGCTGCCCGCGCCTTGCCCCATGCAGGCACCGCTCTCCTGTGGGAAGGCAGTGGCGTGTGTCTGCAGTGGCGTGAGCTGCGGCCCCGGAGTTGTTTGTGCACCGGTGACTTTGGTGTTCCATGTGAGCAAGAGGCACAAAGAATCCTTGTCTGTTGGGGATAGGTCAGAGGTTCAGGGAGGCCCTGGAAGCGTCGAGTTGGGATAATTGAGTTATCAGATGCCAACTGCTGGCTTCCACGAGCCCACGTCTCAGCCTGCGTCAGTCTGATGGGATCCAGACGGCTGGCCAGCGGGTCTGTCCCTGTCCCGCCCCCAGTGTTCCCCTCTCTTCCAGGTTGGTTTTGCGTAACTCCAAGGCCCTGGACAGCTTCTTGCCCCCTGCCTGCCTCAGTGGTCTTTACATGCTCGAGCACAGGCCAGACCCCCAGATGGGAGGAGCCCGCTGGCCCTCCAGCCGCAGTGGGCCCTTCCTCTCAGGGGACAGCTGGTGAAGACAGCCACACTCCTGCCTCCTTGTCTGTCCATCCAAAAATGGAGGATCATTTCCTTCTCTCCCCATAAACTTTTAGAAAAACACTGGTTTTCATTCCAGAACAAAACACCTGCCTGCGTACAGCAGGGGTTGACTGGGGGCACCCTGTGTGGGACCCTGCGGTGCGCTCTGGAAGCAGCCTTGAACAGAACACTTATCAGAGCAGAAGGAAGGTTCTCAGTGGGTTTCCTGAAGGATGTTCCCGTTCTGGCCTCCTTACCGTTTGCGTGACTATGGGGCACAGACGTGTACGTGATGCAAACAAGCATGCCAGGAAATAAGTTGTGCCACTTTGAAGTACTTTGATTGATATAGTTCGTAAAAATCGGCTCCTTCGCCCACTTGAGAGAAAACAACATTATTTAGGAAAAGGGTGATTTTTCATCATGCTTCACCTTTTAGAGGGATGGAATTGTTCAAGGATGTGGGAATGAAGTGTTTTCCCTGGAAATCTGTAGGAATTGTCACATGTGGCATGGCGAGCTGGGCTTGAGGAGAGCGATGGCGTCCTCAGGGCAGCTCCCCTGGCCGTGGGGTCACGGTGCACGACGGCTGGCCAGAAGTGAGGTGGGCAGTTCTGGGGAGGGAGAGGGTCTTGGGCAGGGGCTGACACTGCCCAGGGCCACCCAGTAGGTGAGTGGTAGGGTCTCTCTCCTCCAGGGTTCCCTGGTTGTGGTGCTTCCAGGCACACGGGAAGCCCTCTGGTCCACGTGGACCTGTGTGACTCGTGCGTGTGGATGGACAGATGGAGCCGGCGGATCTCCAGCACACGGTGGGGGGATGGGCTTGCACAGGGCTGGTGTGTCTTGAGCTGGGAAATGGCTCCCAGGTCTCGCCTGTTTTTCTTACCACTGCCTGTTGGTCTGTCCTGCTGTGGGCCCCCTGGTCCCTTCTCAGAGTCCCCATGGGCTTGTTGGGACCTTTGGATGTCTGACCCTCCACCCTTCAGCTGGACACTGCTGTGGACGCCGTCCCACCTTCTGCTCGAACCTGGGGCTCCCTGCAACCTCAGGATCAAGGCCCTGGCCTGTGCTGGGGGGATCCCGGGCTGGACGCGGAGGCTGCCCTAGGCTGTCCCACCCCGAGTGTAGGTTCCCGCAGGCCCCCAAGGTGCAAGGTGCCCCAAGTGTGAGCACGTGTGTGCTGCCTCTGCCCAAGGGTCCTGTCCAGTTTCTAGGGCTCCCACATGCTCCCTCCTGCAGTCAGCACCCCCTCAAGCCTGCAGCGCAGACTGGCTGTGCACTTGGCCACATGGGCCGCATGCTCTGAGGGCCCGGGTGTGATTTAGAGCCACCCGGACGAGCCGGGTGACAGGGGGCCTGGTGCTGTGAGGAGCTGTGCACCGTGACACCAGGGAGCCTCCTGTCCTACGTGTTGGGGGTTCCCTGGGAGCTGGGCCGCAGCGGTGCTTCCCTGCCTGCCCCTCTGGGGCTGCTGGCCCCTCTCTTGCTCTTGCCCCGAGGCCCCACCCTGGGCAGCCCCTTCCCAGTGCTCCGCTCCCAGCTGCTGCCCCTCCCCAGAGAGCAAGGCCCTCTGTGTCCCTAGGGACGGCGCCGGAGGGGCGCACAGCGGGAGGGGCAGGCGCTGAACTCAGGCCATGTCTGGCCCCACCTGGTGGGAGCTGGTGACCAGGGGCAGACCCCTCCACAGTGCAGGGACCTGCCCAGCTGCTCTGCTGATTGATCAGTGTAGAGAAAGGACTTTCTCTTTAAACTGTCAGGGGTGCAAGAGGCAGTCTGTGACATGCCCCCTGCACCCCATACCTGCTTCTGCGGTGCTGTCCAGTCAGCCTGGGCCAGGTCCGCGGGGTGGGGGACCACAGGAAGGCCCCCCCCTGGGGGACGGGGAGGGGTGGCCCGCCCTGCCTGGGGCTGATCTCGCCTGCCTCGGGGTCCCCTCTCCTGCCATCTGCCTGCTGCACTGATCCAGGTGCAGCAGGCGCCCAGCTCCTACTGGCTGGGCTGCAGTCTGGGGCTCCCCGTGGTGGGTCCCTCAGTGTGTGTGGGTCAGGCCTCTGTGCTTGTCTGCACTGATGGGCAACATGCCACCCAAGCTGGGCTGAGCTTAGGAATGGTGGCTGTGGATGGTCCGTGCAGGGCACCCTGGGCTCCCACATGTGGCCCTGGTCAGGGGGTGTCACTGGCTTGCTGTGCACTGCTCTTGAGGGTGTGTGTGTGTCTAACCTCCCATTGAGCTCCTGGCCTTGTGCTCAGTTCTGAGGCCGGTCTTTGGGCTGGTGCCCCTCGGTGGTGCCCTCAAGGGGGTCCTTGCTGGTGGGAGTTTACGGGAAGGACGGAAGTGCTTGCCTGTGCCTGGGATGATGGGATGATGGCTCTGGTCCTCCTCCAAGCCGGGCAGTGTGGGACCAGCCTCATCTGACACCTGAGGGGAGGTCTCAGGCCACCTGCTATGGGGGCAGATGCTCTACAGGTGCTGGGGGCTTCGGGTGAGGCGGGGGAGTAGAGCGGACCCTCCAAATCTCCACTGGGAGACACAGTGCATGCCCAGTGAGTTTTCCTGTTCCTGCTCCCAGGACAGGCTCAGGGATGAGGACAGTGCGCATTCCTTCGTCCCCGAGTTCTGGTTCGGTCACTACCAGGCACCCAGCAGCCAGTTGCCGAAGGTGAGAATGCAGACCTGATATGGCAGGTTCCAGGGCACTCCGGTTTCAGGGGCCTGGCTCTGCATGGGGACTGAACTCGGGCTTCTGGGAGGGCTGAGCAGGGGCTCACAGTGCCAGCCACTGTCTTGCTGACTCGGGTCTGACCACAGTGGGGGCAGGCCAGGTCTGGGGTGGAGGACACGGTGCAGCCCAGTGCTGGCGGGCTTGGCGCCTGTGGAATCACGCCCCTTGTTCACATATTCCAGGATGCTCCTCTTCCCAGCAGGCGCAGAGTGAATGTGTGAGAGTAGGCAGAAACTGGAGGGAAATGAGGGGAGTGAGCTGGAGACCCCCGGCCCAGTGCTAAGCATGCACTTAACTGTACAAATGGGCGGCAGTCAGCCGAGGACCCAGAGAGGAAGCAGGGTACTGGGGTGGGTGGTGAGGGCCCCCCAGGAAGAAGCATCCACATAGCCCAGTGCACTGCCAGGGGCTTAGGTAGAGTCACCCATGTTTACTAAGCACCTGCTACATATAAGATGACACCTGCCCCCAGTGATGACAGAGGCTGAGGCTGGACCTACGGCAAGTGCAGACGGGGTTTACTATGAGCTCCTCTGCAGCCTGGGAGAAAGGTCTCTGGGATCATGAGGGATGGGGCCGACTTCAAGGTGTGAGAGTGAGAGGGGTTGGGGGCTCCCTCGGTCAGGACTGGGGACACCAGGTACATTTGCATTTCAGGTGAGCAACACCTGCTGTTCTGGGATGAGATGTGGGCACCGGTGTAGTTAAGTATATAGACCCCCGCTGCACACTCACACGCTTGTTCTGAAACATAGCATTGCTCATCTGAGCTGTGGGGCTTGGGAGCAGGAGCTGTGGGGCACCCTGGAACCCTGGGGCTGGGGCGGGGCTGAGGGGGAAGGGGATGGCTCAGAGAGGCAGGAGCCAGCCTGCCAGCCAGAACGTGTATGCAGGGTGCTGGGGCCCAGGGGGCGGTGTTGGCGGGGCAGGGGAGGGGGTGCCTGGCCAGCCTGTGGGCCCCTTCTTGTCACACTCACCCTTTCCCAACAGGCTCTGACATCACTGGAAGGCACAGCAGGGCCCCACTAGGCTCTGGGTGGTAAAGCGAACAGAGGAAATCTAGCCGGGCATTGGGGTCCTAAAAAAATACTCAGCCAGTGCCCCAGGTCTCCTGGAATTTAGCCTGCAGAGCCCTCAGGGCTGGAGCAGGGGCCCCTTCCCTCCAGTCATGGCTCTGCTTGACCCTCAGCGGCTTCTGCGGGGTTCCGGACCCTTCCCCTTCTCTTGGGTGTCAAGGAATAGCTTTGACTCCCCAGTTGAACACCATCTCTGATGCTGTGCACACTGGCTTCAGCCCTGGAAATACTTCTGAACGGTCACTGTCTTCCTGAGTTTGCAGAGCTCCTGTTGGGAACAGCCCCGCCCGCCTCCTGTCCCCTGCCCCGTGTCTCCCGCCACCTGCTTCTCCCATGGTGGTCACCACGGAAAGCCCCCCCCAGGGCCCCCTGACGCCTCGGCAGTGGTGGGGGGGGCTCCTTGGCAGCGCGTGTGCACGCGCTCGGAAGCGGCTGGCAGAGAGGCAGATAAATATCGAGAGTGGAATCCGGACCCGCCTCCGTGAATCAGGCTGATTCCAAGCGAATGAGATTTTAATCACCTGTCCCTGCCGCCCGCACTTTCTCTATATTTATGATAATTTTTGGGGATCTTCATATTGAAATCAGTGTTGACTGAATCAAGTAATCCTGATTAGCAATCTTACTGTACCCAGTCAAGAGTGAAATGCATGCCAGCCCTGTTGGTATACTGAGCATTCTGAAATGGGAAAAAAAAAAGTAATAGGTGAAGTTTGTTTGTCTTGATTCTAGGTGTGGACAGGGGTGCTTGAGGATGGTGGCTGTTTAAATTGTCCCTGTAAACCCAGTGCGTGCGTAGCTAGGCCTCCTGCCTGGAATAGCAGTGTCCTGGCTGGACCGTCGAGTCACCTAGTTTCTTTATCTTCGTAATGCTGGATAAATGGTGGCTGACCTGACTTCAGTTAGTTTCTGTGGTTTGAAATGTGACATTTGAAAGCTGAGAAACCGCCGCGAGTGTCTTTCCTTGGGAGGCCCTGCAGGAGCGCATGGCGCGCGTTTCTTCCCAGCCCTGCTCGCCGCGTCACCCCTGGAAATGGTGACGTATCGATCTTGTAGGCGGTCGGAGTAAACTGTGAAGGTGACAGACACATATGCGGTCTGAAAGCCCCATCAGATCAGTGGCAGCGCGGAGATGGAAAGGGTGCGTCCCTCCCAGTGACGGGCAGGCGGCCTCCTCCTGCTCGGGGGTAGGGGCCAAGGCAAGGGGGTGTTTCCCAAACGACGGGTTTTTTCAGGGCTTTTTCACACGTGGTTCTTTACTCCGTCTGTTCAGAGAGTGCCGCAGAGTGAGAAGTGGGTTATCCGCTAAGGCCTCTGTCTGAGCAGTCTATCCGTTTCAGTTATGAAAGTGACAGTAAATGCCTTCTGCTTCTGAGAGATTGCTTAGAATGTCACATGACTTTCCAGGTGCGAGGGGAACACTCCGCCTGGGTGTTTGTGCCCGGGGTGGGAGGGCGGCTCTGTCACACTGTCCTCACCTCTGCCCTCTGGGCCCGGTGAACACCAGCCTCTCAGCCTTCTGGCACCAGGACAGAGGGGAACGCTGCGCTCTCTTCATCCCTTTGGCAGGCGGTTGCCCCTGGGTACTATAAGCCTGCCAGCTGCAGGGGACCACAGGAGCTTGGCTTGGTCACCCCTGAACACAGCTGTGATTCTTGGGATGGGCTGTGAGAGGCTGGAGACTGGGGTGCCCCAGACCCAGGTAGACCCTGCTGGGGAGCTGGCAGGGTGCAGCTCAGGGGAGGAAGGTCCCCTCCTGCCTTGTCTGGTGGGCTGGGGAGGAGCAGGGCCATAGCAGTTTGGGTGGCTGGTGGCCACCGGGTCCTGCTGTGTGCAAGCAGCAGAGTGTGTTCAGCGTGTCTGGTGGCAGGGGCTGGAATGGTCAGTGGCCCCAGCAGGCTCTCTTACCAAGGTTGGGGAGAGAAGGGATGACACCACGAGTCATGGAAGTCTCCCAGTTTAAAAAAATTCAGAGTGTGTTTCTGATTGTCAGCTCTGTGTCAGGCATCAGGGGAGCCGTCTGGAGTGAGGCAGAATCAGTGGCCCTGCCCTCAGACAACTGAGTCAGCCCCAGAGAGGCAGGTCAACAGTTGGGGCTATTTACTATATGCCATTTAGTGGCCCATTCCTCAAAGACGTGACTGAAAAAGTCACCACATCCAGGGCACTTCGGTGTCTGAGGCTGGGGTCCACTCTGGCCATCAGGATCTATGGTGCATATCAGAGGCTCATAACTCTGCTCAGACCCTTACCTCACTTTCCAGTGGATGGTCCCAAAGTACGCCTGGGTCCCAGAACATTAGGGGCCCACAGCAACCTCACATCAAAAATATCCTCTAGTCATTACCTTTTTCTGCTTCTTTCATTTGCCATTCTGTCCGGGGCAAAGAAAACAGAAAGCTGTAGGTATATGGGCTCTAATTTGTACATCTTAGTAATTCTCTGAATTGAGTAAAGCCTCTTTTCACTGCAAAAAGAAATTACTGTGCCCCTCTATGTTTTAGGAAAGCCTCATTGAATCCTACCCCTGTTTGGTGCCCCATGCTCCGGGTTCAACCTGTGGTGGTCAGTGTCTGCTTGGCCTTCTTGGAATGGGTTGGGGTCCACCTGCCCAGACACGTCACTGATTTGAATGTCTTTGCTTCAAATTCAATTGCCATCTTGTGTATATTAAGTCATCGCCAAGTCTTCACGATACATTATTAAGGACTGTTCTCCTACTGATGTTTACCCAGCATTGAGTATGTCCATATTAGTTCTGGCTCTCCACTGGCTGAGTTTGTGCTAAGTAGAGTCCTTTGGAGGAATGAAACCTTGCGTGTCTACAGTATCCAGGCACAGCTGCGGGACCCTTGTTCAGGACCCACCAGGGGCTCAGCTTACGGGGGGTCCACAAACTCCAGACCTCTCTGCTCCTTCTCAAAATATTAGCCATGAATGTGACAGAACGTTATTTGCTAATGTATTAAAAAATGAACAGGTGACACGGAAAGGTTCATAGAAGAGATGGTAGTGGCTGTGTCAACCAGTGTTTACTCAAGGACAAAGTGTCAAAGCAGTGATGAGGTTGATTGTGTCATTGTCACAGTAAAGCTCAGGAAGCCGCCCAGAGGGTTGTGAAGGGAACTGTGGGGACCCTGTCATGGAATATCAGGCAGACGGTTAAAAGGTAGATTGGAGAATAAATTAGAAACGTTCTTGCCACATACAACACAGGGGAAAGGATATAAAAATATATGTACTATTTGATCTCAATTTTAAAAAATGCGAAAAAGGGCTGTGTGAAAAATGTAAGAAGGCAGACTACAATTCCTACATAGTCTACTCCAGGTGACGAGTCCAGAGGTGTTTTTGATATTCTGTGTATACTTCTAGGTATTTTTAAAAAATCCGTACAGTGAGCATCGGTTATTTTTACGATGGTTCCACAGCGCATCAAACATATCACACATGGGTTAGGCTTCTCAGTAAGTCATTAGCATCTGAAATTGAGCTGAAAGAAGGCTATTCCATTCTTTCTTGTGCTGGATGGCCTGTTTCCTGGCCCAGTTTGAGTGGCTCTGAGCAGGGACAGTAACTGTGAGAACCCATCCCCTTCCCCTGTGTCTCTTCCCCCCGTGGAAAGAGTGGACACCCGCAGATGCAGGCACAAGGCAGTCCTGGGCTGGGTGTTCAGTTCTCTAACACACAGGTGACAACATGTGAATGCTCGAGCAGAAATGTTGTCGCAGCGTAAAGATTCCATTTACCCCCATTTACCCCACTTCTTTGTCCTTCCGGAATGCTGCTTGGAGAGGTGGTGAGGCCCCTCCCTGACCCTGACTGCATCTGGAGGCCAGGTGGCCGCTCAGAGGCACTGTCAGTAGGGCCACTGGTTGGCACAGCAGACAGCATCCTATCCTGTGGCTTCAAGGACGCTCCCCCTCTGTACAGGCAGACTATGATTTGGTTAAAATTGCATGGAGAATGTTCTGGGTCTTGTTGCTCTAAGTCTCAGAGTGTTAATGGGAAAACCAAGAACTTCTACTCATTTAATTGAGTTTAGAAATATGTTGACTCCATTTTCCACTTAAAAATTCATGAAGCCAGAGTGGATGCCACGTGGCCCAAGTGCAGGTCGAGGCTGACCTCGACCTTCTCGGGCATGTGCCCTTGCACCACAGGGAGCAGGATGCGATGCTCAGAAATACGCGTTTATTTATTCTCCCACCAGTGGAGCCTGTTTGGTTGTACTAATCAGACAACAAGGACCTAAGTTTATGTTCAGGCTTCATTAAAATCAAAGCAAGGCAAAAATGAAGTGGCTTCCTCTTGTCCCTAACAGCCTCTGAAGGGCTTGGAGGGGGCAGCGGCCCCTGGCCCCTCAGGGAGAGGGCTCCCTAGTGGGCCACAGGGGGTGCCACACACTGCCCGTCGGAGCTCCAGGGAGCCTGGGGTCAGGCGGGCCTCCACTCCGTGGAGCTGGCCTTTGAGCCCCTCTGCTGGGGAGGCTGGCCTCTGCACGCAAGTTTGGGCCATACGGGCCGTGGGTGACTGTCCGGGTCCCTCACCATGACGTGCGGGCCTTGCCTGCTGCTGGGATGCAGCGCTGTCTCCCAGCCAAAGTGGCCGCACCGTTTCCCAGGAACCCCACGTCGGCCCTCCGTTTGTTCACACACTCCCCGGGGAACATGCTAGCATTCTTCTGTTTATTCTGTGACTTTGGTTTTAAGAGGGAACCTGTCCTACCACCCTGTGGGCTGCACTGGCCACCTCCCGCCCGGCACCTCCGTGGCTCTCTCCTCCCTGCAGCCCAGGCGTGGCCGAGGGGCACCCGTGTGACCCAAGGCCCAGTGGCCAGGCCCAGGGTGGCTCATGGTGGGTTGTGTGAGGTCTTTGCTCCGGGGGCGGCCCCACAAACTCCAACCTTGGGGGCCCGTGAGCTCTTCTCTGCCCGTGGTCCCCCCCGTTTATAGCCCTCATGGAGCAGGCCCTCAGCCCGCGTCCTGGGCATCCCCCGGGCCTGCAGGCTCCCTTACTGGAGTCTGGCTGCTGGGCTGCCCTCTGAATGGGCACATGCTCGGCCTGCAGGTGCCTACAGTGGGCTGTGCTGGACGCCTAGCTTGTGCGCAGGTGCCTAGCTTGTGTGTGTGCCGGTGCCTTGTGTGAGGCTGTCACCTGTTGTACAGGTGCACTCCTGGACTGTTTGTTCTGAATGAATCAGTGAATGGACTAGGGACTGGAACCCGGCCCCTCAGGAAGTAGGCAGGCGCCTGCCAAGGGGCTGAAGTTCCTCCCAGCTGAAAACAGTGCTCATCCAGTTCCATCATCTGCCCCTGATTGGTTCCGCGTCCCAACGTCAGACTTCTCAGAGCAGTTCAGGTGCACCAGGGATGTCGACGCAACTTCTCATTCCGTCTGAACTGTGCTCGGGCCTCTGGTGCTGGCGAGGCAGGGTCTGCTCTTGGGAACGTCCCTGTTTGAGTCACGGACTTAGCCAGTTCCTGTCGGGAGGTCGGAGGAAGGAGCTGTTGGCCGATGGTGCTTGGTGTCGGCTCTCCTTCCCAGACTGATGGCATCGGACTGTCTGAGCAGCTGTTTTGTCCCCACAGACACTGATTTGACTGGCAGGAAGGGAGTTACACTTTTCCTGTTGGAAAGCCACTCTGGTGGTACATCGTCCTTTCATGTAGTAGCCACAGGACAATGTGGACACGTGGGCTTGCATGCAGGCTGGTGGGGTCCGGGAATCGGGTATGGGAACCAGGGGCTGGGTGGGGCCAGGGGCCTGGTGGGGGCCGGGAATCGGGTGCAGGGACCTGGGGCTGGGTGGGGGCCGCCGCTGTAACCAGGCTGCATTCGCCCGTTGGAAGGCTGCCTGCCCTGGGTCTGGACAGGCCATGTGTGCTGTGTTCCAGGGGTCCCAGGATTTGAATGCTTCTCCATCATTTACCAGCTGTGTGTTTGGGGCAGTTAAATGTTCTGAGCCTCTGAATTTGTCCTTTGTGGAGCCGCTAACCAGGCTGGTTGTGGAGTTTACTTGAAGTGAGTGAGCTCCGTGTGTGAGGGGAGGCACGGGGCCACCAGCCTGGTGTGGTCAGCAGTCGGGGACCCTGGCCGTGGCTGCTGCTGAGGCTACAGTGGTAACAGGAATGGTGACCGGTCATCGTGGCTGCGGCTGCTGACAGGGAGCCTGCGTACTGGTCACCCTGATTTGTCCCTGCTCACTCGGCCGCGGGTAGACACATCCAGGTATCTCATCCAGCCTGTTGTATAGAGAGGGAAACAGACCCAGAGACAGGAGGAATACAGCTAGAACCCAGGCCCCAGGCAAGTCCTGAAGGGCTGTGTGGCCCCCAGCTCTGATGGGCCACGTGGCGGAGCGTGGCCTCTCCCTGAGCCTGCCTGTACCCTCCCTCGTGGTCTGCAGGGAGGAGCCCCTCGCAGCCTTCCTCCCCAGGACCCCTGCTGCCTCATGAACTGTGCCGTCCCTGCCTGAACCTCAGCCTCTCCATCTGCGAGCTGCTCCTGGGGGCCCACAAGCCGGAGACCCACAGTTCGCAGTGCCTGGGTGCCGGACTCAGGACACCCAGTGGGGGGGGGCAGCGCACCTTCACCATAGCCCGCCCGTGGGGTTCACCTTCACCCTATGAGTGTTTGCAGAGCTGCCCAGGATCAGTCCTGACTTCCAGGGCTGCAGGGGATGGAGAAGGGCCCAGATTTTTACCAGCCCTCCACACAGCAGAGTTTATGTTTGTGTGCAAATAGCAAATGCCGAGGGTCAGGCTGCAGGCAGTGTGACCATGTGGCACTGCGTGCTGGCGCCAGTGTAGCCGGCTTGGCTCCTGGCCCCTCTGCTGTCCAGCTGTGCCATCTGGGTGAACTGCCTCAGCCCCTGTGCCCGTGTTCAGAGCTTGTGACCCGCCTCCTAGGCATGCCTAGTCGAGCCAGGTCGGCCAACTCCTGGCCAGAAGGAGGTCCGAGGCCGCCGCTGAGGGGGGGCAGGGAACTCTATAGGAACAGGCGCCTTTGTGAGGCCATTTGTCCAGAAGCAAGGAATCCGATGTGGGGAGGCCTCCTGCTGGGAGAGCGCAGAGCACCCAGAGGGCCACCAAGTGTTGACTTAGCCAGCCCTGTGTGCCGCCTGCCCTCGGGGCACTGGCCTGCCCTCAGGGTCTGCAGGGGCAGCACACTGGGGTGGAGGCTGTTGGGTGAACAGGGGAGGCAGGAGAGAGTGGGGGGCTGGGCTATGGTTGGCTGGGACTGGCCAGGCAAGTTTGGGGAGAAACTGCAGGTGTTATGGGGGTCGGGAGGAAGGGGCACCTGATGCTCCAGGCCTTTGAGGGTTTGGGGTGCTGGCACTGCACCCCAGCATGGCGGCCCTAGCCAGGGTCTTTAACAGGGCATGCTACCAGCCATGGCTGCCATTGTCTGGTCTGGGGACCACCTCAGCCCCCTGGGCTCAGAGTTGGAGGCCCTCTTCCGGGGCCAGGTGCCTAGGAGAGGCATCAGGTCTCTGCTGGGGCATCCTCCTCTGTGAGGCCCTCCAGGTCCATCTTCCAGGCCCCCTGGGTAGAGGTGACAAAGCGACGAGGGTGGTCTGGCTGGGGCAGCAGCCCTTCCCTGAGAACCCTGGGCCTGGTGGCCGCTCTGCAGGCTCGGTCGGGTCCCGTCCGGGTGTCCCCTGCAGGGTAGGCGCTCGCTGTTCCATGGTCTCCAGGGTTCTCCATCCAGGGTGACTTTGCCCCCAGGGACATTCAGCAATGTCCACACACTTTTTGGTCATGACACCTGCTGGCATCTGCCCCTGGGCAGCCAGGGATATGCTGCTCCGCTTCCTCCAGTGCCTGGGACAGCCCCGCACAGCTCACCCCAGCCCCAGTACCAGGGGCGCCCCTTTCATTGCCATCCCCTCACATTTGTTCCTGACAATCTGAAGCGATTTTTGTTCCAGTTCTCAGATCAAGCTGGCTATTTACCTGTGTTCCTTTGTGTGCTGTTGGCCAAGGGCACCAAGGCTCCTACCTTCTCTGGTGCTTCTCTGTCTCTGCCCAGATACTCCTGGGCCCCTGGGGCCCCCCAGCTTCACCACAGCCTTTTGGGGGGCCACTGGGGACCCTCTTAAAGATGAGGACACATGGCTCAGGGAGGAAAGCCAGGACTCCTGCCTCCAGCTCTGAGCCCAGGTATCTCAGTGCTGGAACCCAGTGACCCCTGCTGCAGCCCGGGGGCAGCGGCAGTCCCACTGAGCACTTGCTGAGCCCCATGACGCACTTTATAGTCTGCGTAGTCCTTCCCCACCTGGCAGTGCATCTGATTCCATGGAAAACAGTTTGAAGTTGGAACTCCTGGGTGAGATTCACCAGACTGGGTGCTTTCAAAAGTACTGCTTTCCACGATTCTTCTGAGTTTTAATAATCTGGGTCATGCTTTCTCCCTCATTCATTAATTTTTCTTCGTCTGTTAAAATGAACCACATTTCAGGAAGGCCAGTTGGAATTCTGTCCCAACAGTGGGGTCCACACCATTCCTACTGGCTTGTAAAGAGCTAATGCTCCTCCGGGTAGTTCAGAACCATCCAGGCAGGGGTGTGCCTCATCCCCCAGGGCTGCAAGGGTGGGGCCCCCTCCTCAGGTGTTTGCTCTGAAGGCTGCATACCTGGAAGGGCTCAGCAGTGTGCTGACGAGGTTTTCTCTGCCTCACTCCTTACACAGCATTTGTCGAGCATGGTGCGTGCCCGGCACAGTGGGGGTCCAAGTAGGGCCCAGCCCTGCCCTCCTGCACTGGGGCTGGGTCGGGGCTTCTAAGACTTGTTCCTCAACCAGCACCTGGTGCAACAAGGTCTTTCTGCCATCAGACCACAGCTAAAGCCGTCAGCCCCTGGGAGCACCAGAATGTTCCGCAGGTGCCTCGAGTGGCCTTCATGGTGGCAGAGTGGAGGCTGCCCTCTCCACCGGCCTCATTCCCAGGTGGCTGTCCCCCCACCACACTGTCTGCCTGTCCCAGCCTTTGCCCATGCTGTTCCCTTTACCCCAGACAACTTCTCTAAATTTATCTGCTCGTCAACATCGAGACCCCTAACCTCAAAGCTCAGTTCAAATATCACTTCCACCGTGACTCCCAGATCACAAAGATCCTGATGCCCATGGCAGCTCCATCGCCAACTCTTATTCCTGAACTCCTCTTTCCCCAGAACTCAGGGCTTGGCCTGCATTAGGTTCAGTTGTTTGCATATCTGCCCTCTTTACCGTCCCTAAGTGTCTCCGTCACAGCTAGGTCCCCTCCACAACCCACCCAGGGTGGAACTGGGACATACTGCCCTTGGATTGCATGATTTGGGGAGTCGTCTTGAGCCTCTGCGGGGCATGGCTCAGGCAGGTATCAACTGTCTGCTCTGTGCCAGGTGCCAGGTACATGCATATCTGGGCCCCACTCTTGATGGCTCTCCCATCAGCCCTGACCATGTGAACGCACAGGGAGTCCTCTGGTGCCCCACCACTCAGGCAGTGGGGAGGAGGGTGAGACGGGCTGCCCTGGGGAACACGGAAACGGCAGCTCTGGCCTTTGGTCTGGTGGTCCACTTTGATTTCTGATCGTCTTCTAGGTCTAATATTTTTCCTTAGGTTTTCTCCTGAGTTAGATTAGACACGGGTCTTTGTGACAGCTGGACCTCTCCCCTAATGCAGTTTCTTCCTTAATACAAAGTGTGTGTGGGTGGGGACTGGATCCCCTGGACCCGGCTGGGTCTCCTGAGGGCCCACAGCTGTGATGAGGGTGCTGGAGAAGTCCGTGCTGAGCTGTCTCTAAAGCAGCACCCTGGGAGCCCTCGGCCCCGGGCAGGGCGTGGTGGGAGAGCACAGCAAGGGCCTGGAGGGCCGCTGGGCCCGGCCTGCGTGGCGGGGTGCAGTCCCTCGCCGCTCAGGCCCCCCGGGCGAGGAGGCGCATTCCCTGACTGGCTCTCAGTCTCTGGTGTCTGCGTCTGCAGGCAGGGCTGACGGGCCCCACTCATGGGACAGCCAGTGGTGCAGGAAGAGGTACGGCCACCGCCAGTGCGCCGCCCCACACCTGCCTGGCGGAGGGCCCTCAGCTTCCGGTAGGTCATTACTTTCTTCAGGTCTAGGATTGTTCCCTGGTGCTGCCTCTTGTCCCCCTCTGAGCAGGCTGTTCAGGGGCAGACCCCAGCCCGCCACAGGAGACCCCGGCTGGCTTGCTGTGCTTCAGCTTCATCTGGGGGCACGCCTGGTGCGTTAGCTTTGCTGAAATAAAGCCTTTGGTGAAACCCCACTTGTAATTCAGATCATGTCAGCCTGTGTTTGTTTTTTTGTGTTTTGTAAACTTAGTTGTTTTGTTTTTTTTACTAGCTGGGTTTGTTTGAAGTGAAAAACCTATCATTTTTATGGTTAAGCACCTAAGTGAAATCACACATGGTAAGTGCCCCACTTTGAATACCAATAAAGCGACCAAGTGTCTGTTTTGGGTTCGGTGCTTACAAACCAGTTGTACTTACTATTAATGGGTCTCTCCTGCCCACCTGGGACTTCTGGATTTTTTTCCTTCTGACAGTCTGGAAGCTAGGGCGTATACATGGTCTTGGGGTCACCAGACCCCTAGTCACGCCCCCCACAGCCCCTGCTTGAGGGGTGCCGCGCAGCAGGAAGTCTGCCACCTCTGAGGTCACCCTGGTCTCTGCTGCCTCTGCCGATGGCTCCCACTGGGGAGCTGACTCTGTCCCTGTTGCCCCTTGGGCCCTGGAACAAGAAGGGGATACCCCAGACTGGCCAGTTGTTCATTAGTGGGGGCCCCGGTGGCCAGACCCTAAGCTGTGCCTGAGATTTGGGGTGTCATGCTCCATGTGAGCCCCCCAGCACCTTGCTGAGCGAGTGCTGAGCACCCCCTCCATGGGCTGTCGGCACCCAGGCCGTCATGCCTAACTGCGTACACAGCACAGGGTGACCAGCACCACTGAGCCTTTGTGTCATGGTAAAGCACTTCCACACAGATTCTTACAAACATGCTGAATGGAATTATAAAGCACTTCCTTTGCATTATTTTATTTGATTCTCACCGAGTACTAGGAGGTAGCAGAGAGAAGTCCCCACTTTAAAGACCTGGAGGCTGTGGCCTGCCGAGGGAAGGTGGCTTGTCCCAGGCCACAGAGCTCGTAGAGGGCCCGTGGGGCCTGGGCCCTTCTCCTCCCTGACCGCGCTCTGCCGAACATGCCTCCCAGTGCCCACCCTGAGCCGCCGGAGGGGCGCTTCTCAGACCCCGTCTTTTACCCTCTGAGCCCCTCCGGGACGCCCCTCGCATTCCCTGGGCCTCACCAGCTCTGTCTGAGGATAGGGCGAACGCTATTTACTCATTCTGCAGAGAAGACCCATTTCTCGATTAGAAACAGGTGTGGGACATAACGAGCCCCAGCCGTCACCCTCTCTGCTCACTGGAGAAGGGGCCAGACTCTCAGAGGGCTGAGGCCACCTCTTCTGGGCCCTTTTACCTTGATTCATCTGAGAATTTGACACATGCAAATTTCTAGCCCAAACAGAAAAACACAGCCCGCCACCCAGCATTTCCGGGGGCTGTGTTTGGTGTGTGATAATGGATTTGCATTTGGATATTTAGATAAAATATTGTGCTTCCCTCCAAATGCTTGGCCATCTGTGGGCACAGCTTTTCTGCTCTCCCGCCTGCTGCTGCTCTCCCAGCATGAGTTCTGGGCCCTTGCTCGTTAGCACACACTTCATGGAACGTCACGCCTCCTATGGGCTCCCTGGACGGTGTTCACCCTCCCCCTGCTTCCTGCCCCAAATGCCAAGTGGGTGAACCCGCAGCCATCGCCGGCAGCCCCTGCTCCCAGCCGGGCCTGGGGCCTGGGCCCTTCTCCTTAAACAAGGCCTCCCAGTGCAGAGCTGCCGGCCCGAAGCAGGCGTCTGGTAACCCTCAAGTGGATGAGTGACTCAGGTTGCTGCCTCCTCTGCCCTCCTTCAGCCTGGTTCCATTGATGAAGCTAAAACTGACCCAGTGGAGCGGGCACCCTTGACTCTTCCTGGCACCTGAAGAGCAGCCAATGTACAGGCGTGCTGTGTGCCTGTTCCACCGGGTGCTCTGCCCCTCAGCCCTGCAGGGCACCCCCACCCGTGCACAGATGCAGTTCCCACCCTGCTGTCCATCCTCACTGTCTGCTGCACCCTCTTGGCCTCTGCCTTTCCCGACCTGATATGATACTCAGGGTGACTCTGATGCTCGTTTCCTCCCTACGTGGTCCTGCCTCTGCCTCCCCGCTGCACCATGTTTGGAGAGAAGAGAGGGTGGCCTGGATAGCTGATGGGCAGAGGCTGGGGTCAGCTGGTGACCCCCATCCAGGCCCCCCAGGATCTCCCAGGTGCCCAGCACAGGGAAGGCCAGCATAAGCACCCTGCCCTGCCCTTTAGACAGAGTGATATGCCCAAGGGTCATCCCATTGGGCTGCTCCTGCCCTTGGGGACTGAGGGAGAGGGCCTCGATTTACACGAAGGCCTCCATTTCAGCCCCTCTGACCACAGGAGACAAAGACCCTGTTCAGACTGACCCAGCCCTTTCTGGGGCCCCAGGTGCACATGCCAACAGCCAGGACGGTGATGTGCTGGGCCTGCACACTCGGCCAAGAGCCCCACTGTGATCTGCAACTGCGTTTTCCGTCTTTCTCACTCCAATTTTTTCACTGCTTGAGTATCTGTTTCCACTCTGTGGTTGTGTGACAGAGTCCTGCATTTCTAGAAAGTCTCCCGCACAGGACACTGCCTGCTGACAGGGAGCGCCGGGCGGAAGAGAGGCCTCCTGCACCTGGCTTCTGGGAAGGGGTTGCAGAAGTTGCCCTTCTGGAGGCCTCGAGGCACCTCCACGTGCAGCCCACCCTCAGCTGGGGGACCCAGTGTTGCCTCTGGCTTCCGCGTGGCCCCGGCCCCAGGAGGCACCTCACCTCCCCTGGGATAGCTCTCATCGGGCCCCGTGGACTTCCCCGTGGTGCGGGTGCCTTTGAGACGGAGTGGGAGCTCCTGGGCCTGCAGGCCTGGTCTCCACATCCATAGCGTGAGAAGTCATGGCGAGGATGCACAGTCTTCTGGCAGTGTGTTCCTGAAGGATAGAAATGCGATCAGTGAAGAAAGGATTTGGCTGGAGGTGCTCCAGCTTAAGCTTTCTGGGAAAGAGAATCCAGGATTCGGAGGAGGAACGGCAGCCAGCCCCTGGTGGGTCCTGGCTACGCGTGGGTTGACCCGAGGCAGGCACCACCGTCTCCCCATGCAGACTTGGGAACTGAGGCCCAGAGCAGGGGGTGTGGCGGGTCCCGAGCCAGTCCTTTCCAGGCAGAGGCCCCTCACGCGCCAGGTGGCTGCCACCCTGCTGCTCCCCTCACAGGTGGCGAGCTGGCGTTCTCTGCGTCCCCCGGGAACTCAGAGGTCTCTCCTTGGGCTTGTATCTTGTTATTTATTTTTACAAGGAATACATTCAGGGGACGGTGGCTCTGGGGCGCGCTTGACGCTGCAGCTTCAGGACCGTAAGGATGGGCTGGGAGGCAGCGGCCGAGTGAGCCGTTCCTGGGGACTCCAGGCCATCCATCATATTGCTCAGGACCACATATGGTTTCAACAATAAACTACGCATGTGTATTCATCCAAGAAAAGAAGAGGGTGTTGCAGGAGCTGCTCGCTGCCTCCTGTCCATCCGTCCTACAAGCACGGAAAGACCCTCATTTAGGGGCCTCCAGCGCCGGCGTCGGGCCTGGGGTGGTGTATGTAACTGCTCATAAGTGTTAAAAGGCACAAGGAAACACCCGGAGATGGTAATGACAATGTTTTGTTATCTCTATGCTGTTTTCTTTGCATGCTTGTTAAAACGTGGGGCCAGAGTGTCTGCGGCAGACCTAACAAGTCCCTTCTAATCAGGCCCGGAGCGCTTCCGTCCGCTCGAGAACCACGCTTAGCTCGAGCAGAGATGCATTCTGCCCCCAAGAAACACGTCTGTTTAAAGATTGGCCTGTCAATTTGTGCACCAACATTTTGGCTTTTTGCTCAGACACCATGTTTGTGCTGCTCTTCCCCCAGGAAGGGGGGATAATACAAAGCTGCTATTTGTTGTTGGAAGGAAGTAAACTTCATCAGGTGGACTTAGATGTGTGTTTCAAATGTCACTCAGTACTTCCTTGTAATGAAACGCTGCATACAGATTTCCTGAGGCTCAGGGGGATTAGACCCAGTAAAAGAAGAATTCAGTCTTCCTCGCTGTGGCGCATCAGAGTGAGAAGTTTAAAATCCACAATTTATTCAAATATTGATATTTCTACTTGTCAGAAGAGAGGGGCCTTGAAATTTCCACTGAGCACTGTTGTCAGAAGAATTGCAAGAAACGTGTCAGATAATTCATAAACGGAGTTCACTACTGTGAAATCAGTTGGGAACAGGGAAAAATATATTCTTGTCGATGTAGAATAGGGGCAATATAACAGAAAATAGCTCTCACTTTTCCATCATGTCAGGCAAATGCTCAATTTGGACCAGGTATTTTTTTAAACAGCCTGCTGCTTCTAGAGAAGTCTAGAATGCATGAAAAATGTTTTGAGTTCTGCTTTGTAGACAAGAGATCTGTTTGTTGTTTTTTCCCCTCTGAGACCTCTATTTCCCATCCTGCAGGAGCCAATCAGAACGCGGCTGCTGGCGGGGCTTGGCGAGCAGGCAGCTCTGCATATGGTTTGCATTAAGGCCCTAAAAAGCTGTGAAGAGCTGGGTAATGATGTAAAGGGCCAGTGTAAATTCCAAACTGTTGATAACAGAGAGAGGAGTTTCAGGGACTTTCACAGGGTCCTGGAGCCCCTTCCCAGAGACCGGGCTGTTTCCCTGTGCTGTGGAGCCATGTAGTGGAGTGCAAATTCCAGGTACAGGCAGAAGCTGGCATAGCTGGAGTTCTTGGTACACGAGGACACCTCCCTTTTGTACTTTGTTGTGGGCCCAGTCTTCGGGTGGGACCTGTGGGGGCCACCCTTCACTTAGCACCATCTCTTCGTGGGGAGTCATGCCTTTGTGGGGAGACGCAGAGCACGTGAGCACCCGTCCAGAAGAGCAGCCAACACGTGTCCCCAGGGAGGCCCGCTGGGACTCCTGTGTTGCCACTTCTTCGTTTGGGAAGCTCCCTGGGGACACCACCGCTGTCCTGTGTGTGCTGAGAAGGTGTCTACAGGCCCCCCTGAGCCTGCTCAGCCGTGCAGCTGACTGGTGGTCACTGTTTCCCCTGAACCCACCAGGGAAGCTTGTCCTCTTTCCTGATGGTGTTTTGGCACATGTGGTTCTGAATGACAGGTCCACTAACCATCCGGCCCTGCTCTGTGTGAACCTGGCAGAGCCTCCCCTCCATGCTTCATCCCCTCCACAGGGGTGGGAGGGCTGGTGGAGGCTGCTGCCTTTTCCTGGAGGCCCAGCTGATGGTATTTCCAGCCTTGTGAGCCTGGGAAGACATAGAGGTTTTGAGATTGGGCATTGTCGGAAAATGAAGAGGCTTGGAGAAGTGGTTGTGGGAGGCGAATGGGCTGAGCAGGAGGGTGAGGAGGGTCTGGGACAGGGTCTAGGGAGGGAGGGCCCACCAGGGAAGCTCGGAGCCCAGGCTCAGGATGCAGCTCTGCAACGACAGAGAACTTTGCAGGCCCCCTTCACTGGCTGCCGGCCTGGAAGGGGCTGGGGCTGTGTCCCTCTGACCTCACCTGGCATTCTGGTGCTGGTGCTGGCTTGTGGGGCCAGAGGCCCAAGGGCCTGCCCTGGCTACTTCCATGTTCCCCATGTGGGGTGGGGCACCCTGAGCCTGCCCTGCTCCCGCCCGCAGGTTGGGGAGTGGCCTGGAGGCAGATGCAGGGAAGTTTGGAGGGCCGCAGACAGCTCACCAGCAGCTGGTGCTGGGATCTGAGGCTCAGCATGTTCTGTGCAGCAAATATGCACTGCCAGCAGCCTTGGCCTGGCAGTGCCTGGCCGACAAGAGCGGGTGCACTGAGCCATGCCGCTCCAGCGAGGAAGTGGTTCTGAACCCCTCTGCCAGGACCACAGGATCATGGTGGCCAGGTCTGTGGACAGGGTTGCTGCTCAGCGGGACCCCGGGTCTAGTGTACTTTTAGGGCCATGTTTCACTACGGCCTGGAGCGTGCTGAAGTCCTGTGCCTGGGGCCCCTTTGTCACCTGAATCCTATAGCTGTGGCTCTGGGGAGGCTTGGGGAAGGCGGGGACAGCAGGTGTGCCCCAGAAGCAGGGAAAGCAGTTAGCAAACCCACTGGCTTTGAAGAGAAAAACAGCCTTGGATTGTGATATTAAGATCTTTTCATAGCGATTTGGTGCATATCTGCCAGACTGGTACTGGGGGAGGCCCTCCGGATCCTTGTAGTTCGGACAGTATTAAATATAGTTATTTCTGACTTGGTTTGTGACTACGTGAACGTATGTGCATATATATGAATATTTGTGTGTGTGTGTCTGCATATCTGTGCATTCTTTCATTGCATTTTATTTTATACGTGCACTCTGTGACGGGGACGGTGGGTGGTGCGGAAGCCGTCCCTCTGTGAGAGGTAATGGGATGCCGCCCACTCCCCGAGGCCCCGTATGCAGCCTGGGCCCACGGAAGCCGTTGGGTAGCCCCTTTGCAGGGGAGCCGGGCCTCACCGGGCTCCCCCCGCCCCGTGCCTCTCCCTGCGAGCAGGGGTCTGGGGGTGCCGCGTGGCCCGGCCTGGGCGGGCTCGTTAGCGGGCGCGGGCTGCGGTGCCCACGCCTGCCGGGCCCCCGCGGCCGCCCCGGCGCCGCCTCCGCGCTCGCGTGCTGTCTGCCCGTGTCGGCGGATCTGTCAGCGGCGCCGAGCAGAGCCGGAGCCCTGACAGTGAGGAGGTAAACGCTCCCTGCCTGAATCCCCCATTAACTTTGTGAGGCGTATTGATTTCTTGTAAAAATAATGATATTGACAGGCCTTCCAGGAGTAATTGTTTCCAGAGCACGGAGGTCAGCGTGGCCAGGGAAGGGCTGGGAGCCTGGTGCTCAGGGGCGGCATGCATCCCGGGTGGGCACCGACGTTCTGGGGTTCTCTGAAAGGGCGAGGAGCCGCTGGACACCGGGTCTCCGGCAGCCGGCAGTGTCACTGGGGGCCGGTGGCCAGCCTGGGGGCCTCATGGGTGTGGATGGGGGGCGGGCGGGTGCTGCCTGGGCAGCCTCACGGGGGAGGGGGTGTGTTCCGTGGTGCATGTACCTTGCTCAGCTTGCAGAGTTTGTCGAAGTTGCTCCTGGGCTGAATTTTAAGGCTTGGCTGTGGCTTCAGATGCAGCTCTTGGGCCAGGGGAGTAAGAGCTAGGGGGGCCCTCCCTGTACCCCACCCAGTGGCTTCTATTCCTGGGGAGGGTCATCTCCTTCTGCGAGAGCACAGGTAGATGGTGGACCGCAGAGCCTGCTGGAGGGCCCTTGAGAGGGGTGATCAGAGGGGCTTAGTATGGTCAGTGGTGTCTTTGCAAACCGGAGGTATCCAGAAATGAGCCCCTAGTTTGATGGCAACATATGTTGGGTGCCCTGCCTGCAGACATGGGATGGGCTTCTTTGCAGAACAGATTGAAGCAGAGAGCTGGTCCCCAAATGTCCAGTCTTGTTAGTCTAGGGCAGCTGTGCAGAGATACCCAGCATTCCAGGTAGTGGCTTTTCCCAATCCTGGAAAAGTTAGAGGAGGAGAGAGTTGCCATCTAGGAAGAGTAGTCCCATCCCATTTGTTTTCAAGTTTCCAGGGCCAGCAAAGGAACTTAATTCAGCAAGAAAACCTTTGTTATTGGTGTTTAGAATCACAGTGGGCAGGTCATGCCCACAATTGTAACTCTGGCTAAATGTTCACCAAAAATATACCTTAAGTTTATCTTGAAGAAGCAGAAGAAGTTACTTAAAGAGGCAGTTGTTTTGTCTTTAGAATTTGCCAGCAGTTGGCTTGTGCATCTGGCCTGTGGATGGCAAACAGGTGCATTCCTATCCTAAAAGGATGGTGGCGCTGTGCCTCCGGGCATTTGTCCCAGGCCAGCCAATGTGGCAGGGAGGTGGGGAGGGAACTCTTGACAGCAGCCACATGTGCTCACGGCTGGTCCCTGCCCGCAATATCTCCTCTATGTTTTTCCCCAAACGAGGGAAATCCGATCAACGCCACTAACAAACTGCAGCAATGGGTTATCAATTAGCCGGGCCAGCGGCAGTGGCCTTGCCAATACTGGCTTTGAGTTTTCTTGGAGAAGTTGGTTTGTGTCACTCAAGGAAGCCACCCGTTCAGGTGCCTCCCTCTTCTCTGGGCTGCATCACCTCCCAGCGCCATTTAGCATGAGATTTGTGTTCACCCTAGTCCAATAACCGTTGCCCAGGACGGCCCGTGTAGCTCTGCTGGGAAATGGTGTCCAGGCTTGTAGCAACATCTAATGGGTACTTAGGTGCAAACTAGCTGTGAAGTGTTAAATATTTACATGTGGAATGCCAATAGTAATTGTCCACTTTATCCGAGCTAGCCGAGGGAAATGTCTTGTTTGTTCCATGTTACTTCAATAAACAGAAAGCTGGAAAATCCTCCTGCTATTTCTTGGGGACTTAGAATTAATAAAGCCAGGCAGTATAAAATATGTGCTTTGGGTTTTTGAATGATCACTTCTGCACCAGGTCATATAATATGGCTTTAACTCCATGTGGCCTGTCTATTAAGCAAGACAGGATGAGCCCCACAAATAATAAAAAATATTTATGCTTTTCTTAGTGATACTAACAAGGTAACATATCAGAGGAGAAATGGCAGAAGAATAAGGTAACTGTGTCTTATGAATTCACGGCTCAGTGGGGTCCCAGCCGGCTCCCATAAACACCCTAGGATTCTCTGCGCAGGGCTGCTGTTATTCCACAAATTGTGTTTTTTGCTTTTTGTTTGTGAAATCTGAAGTGTCATAAATGCCTCTGTCTCATCTATATTTGATAGTTAATATTAGTCTCAACCAGGAAAGTGCACTTTACATGTGACAACATACGATTACCTGAGAGTGTTATTGCAAAGGAAAAAATCAATACCAATTTATAATTCACTATCGCAGTCTATCAGTTTTTATGGCTCTCTATCCAGTCTCATTAATTTTTTATTATGATTGACTGAAACTGAAAGATTTTTAACATGTTTCGCTGTTATTTATTCAACCTTAATAATTAAATAAACCTTAATTGGCTGTATTTCGAGGCATCTTGGTGCTGTGGCCAGGCTGGGTTGGGGTGACCATGCATTATGAATGCAGCAGCACCTCGCGTTTCCTTCTGAAGCAGCCAGGGAAGGGATGGCCACGAACCATGATCGGGGGAGAGAAACAGAGAGATTTTGTCGTCACCTAATCAGAGTCCATTTAAGAGGAGACCATTCATTTTAATTCAAAATATAAATTATCAATAGCACTGAGAGGAGAGTGATAAAAATATTCCTGGGGCCATGTGACTCGGAGCTGGGAACCTGTGCAGAAACTTTGCTCAGCGGCTAATATCTTGATTAATGAGGCCAAGGGCCCCTTGGCACGGAGAGCCACGGACGGGGACGCCCTCGCTGAGGGTCTCCGTATCGGTGGTTAGTGGGTCCCTTTGGAAGGTGATTGACAGATGGAAAATTGCGCTTTCAAATTTCATCCGTATTCATTTTAGTTGCTCTTCCACATGTCAGCCACTTCCCCTGCCCCAGCGGCCACGGCTGTATGCGTTTGCTGCTTCTACCGTGAGAGGGGCAGGAAGACGATCCCAGATTTGAGCACTCTGAGGGAAAATCAATCATGTCGTAAGTGAGAGGTATGGATAAGTCTGAACTGTGGCAACTTTCACCATTTCATTTCAGGCCACGCCGGCGGGCTGCTGAGCGCACAGGGCTGCGCAGAGGAGCCCCAGCTGGAGGGACAGGGTGGGAAGTGAGGAAGTGTAATAGAGTTAGCCTAGGAGGGAGGGTTTTTTTTTCCCTGGTATTTGTCAGGGAAGTTTCTCGTGGTATTGCACAGAAGGATCATCAAACCCTGAGATTATATACACTGGACGTTTTGACAGAATTGAAAAAAAGCTTCTATTGGCGATGACAAGGATATACCACCCCTTCTCAATCAGACGATCGGGTGTCAGCCCTAGGGTTTTTCAAATGTTTGTTCCCACTGGACTCTCTGCTCGCAGAAGCACCGGGCTGTAAGCCATCTCTAGGAAGGAGCCTGTTGTTCAGGCCACTTGAGAACTTCTAGGGGTGCTGTCCTGGCTAGTAGGGACCCTTCGCAGGCTCAGAGGAGGGTGCAAAGCACCCAGGAAGGACTCCCCACACCCCCCCCATCCAGTTGGTGAGGAGCTGGCGCAGGGCGCGGAGATGCCCACTTAGGCGAACCTGTGGCACTTTGGTCAGATCTATGCTTGGTCCTGAGCGGAGGCATCATTGTATATTGGAAATACGGTGAAAGCTGTAGGAGACGAACATGTTGCAATTTCACAATCTTGTTCTTAATATCATTGAAAGAGAGCTCTTCTTGGCAGTAATAAATTTAACACAAAAATCAAATACAAAACAAATTTATTCTTCCAGAGCTGATGCCCCAGTCATTTCTTTCTTGTCTTGCATTAAGCTTTAAAATCAACTGTCACTCCCTATCGATTGCATCTGAATTGTTATCTATATTTCTCAAAAGCGCTCTTGACAGTTAATACAGTGTAAATTATAATCTGGGGAAATGCTGCTTGTGTTCGCCAGCAAATTGCTTAGATTCTGAGTAAAGCTGCTTTTATTCACCATTCTTTTCTTGTGGCTATCTATTTTAGCAAGGATCATTCAGGCCAAATTATTCTAAATTTACACTCGGCTAGTATGTAAATCATGTTGGGGAAATCACTTTAGGAGTTGCTCTATAATGTACAGCACTGTTTGAATATCTGAGCATTGCATTAATGAAACAAATACCACCTCTGGGGCCGACTCCCGGGACTCCCGGCTGGCGGGGCTCCTGCAGCACTGGGTGCAGGCGAGCCCACTTCTGTGGGTTTGGGGAGCCCCTGGGGCTCTGGAGAGGCGGTGTCCTGGTCAGCAGGAGGGGTAGCCCCCATCCTTCAGAGATGGTGAGTGAGGGACCCCGGGCATCCTCAGGATTCCCCTCCTGCTTGCTTCCTGTGGGGAGGCTGGGGCCAGGCCCAGTGTCACTCCCTGGGGAGAAGCAGCCCAATGCCCAGACCAGAGCTGGCCAGCGGACATGGGGTGTGAGCCACAGGTGCCATTTAAAACTCTCTAGTAGCCACGTTAGCAAAGGAAAAAAAATTTTTTTCATAACATTTCTCATTTAACTCAGTAGAGCCAAAAACATCATTTCATTATGTCATCAATATAAGAATTTAGTGAGGCATTTTAAATTTATTCTTCTTTGCTGAGTTTTGGAAACCCACATGTTCTGGACACGTACGTTTCCACTTGGACCAGCACCACATCTAATGCCCTGCTGCCATGTGTGGCCGCGCTGACCACACGGGATGGCACGCCCAGGGCCCCGCGGCGGCCCCGTGGCTGTCGGCAGGCCAGGACAGAGCTACTGCCCTGTCTCAAGTCTCCGGCCCAGAACTGGCTGGAGGACCGGGGCCGGGAAGAGCTGGGAGCAAAGCCCCTGCAGTCAAAGACGTGATGCCGAAGAGCACGTCCCCGTGGGGACGGACCCCCAGCAAGGCGCAGACTTGCGCTTCTGTTTTGCTTACATGGTGGTAGGGATCCTCACCTTATGGATGAATTTGCTTTTTCTTCAGAAACGTTTCATTATTTATTGCAGCCATTTGCTCCTCAGTGAAAATTTGACAGTTGCAAAGCAGAGAGCTATTTAAGGAGTTACTTCTATTCCTTTAGGAGTAACTAATTACACATTCATTTATTCATTCAGGAAATATTTATTGAAGATCTATTAGTTTGAGGCAAGGTGGTTAAAATACTGTTCCTACTCTAAAGGATGGGTGGGTGGGTAGATAGGTCTAAATATATCTGCCTCTAGATCTACACAAAGATAGATGCAGATAGAAATAAATAGTCAGATGCAGATTTATAGCTGTATCTGTTTTATCTGTGTATCTGTTTGTATCTATCGATAGGTCTGCATCTAGAGCTGTCCGTCCATCCATCTCCACGCCTATGACCCATATTTCCCTTAGTGTGTTTGGCAGGAGGTGGGAAGATGAATAGAGACGGTGCTGGGGAGAGTGACTGGGTCCTTCAGGGACGTGGATGAGAGGATGGGGGGGGGGTGCTTACACGCTCAGAGATGAGCTGGAGACAGGCCTTCCGGGTGGGAAAACATGAATTCCAAAGCAGGAAAAAAGCCAGCTGCCTAAATCCCTCCCATTGGTGGCACCACCACCAGGAACCCGGGGGAGCTGTCAGGTCCTGGCCACAGGGTGCGGGGCCCTGCCTTCCAGGAGTCCTCTGGCGGCTTTCCTGGGGAGCCCTTTGGAATTGTGAACAGGGCTCTGGGGGCAGAAAGAGCAGCGATTAGCTGGCTGATTACCGCCCTGCTTCTGCCCCAATTTCTCACTTTAGGATTAACTTGATCTGAAAGTCCTCTCCCAGCAATAAAATGCTGTGGTTCCTGTGATGTGTTTTGCAACAATTAAGAATCCACTCAACTTGATGCCCGGGGTCCTCCTGCTACCCATGGACCTCCCCCTGGCAGCAAGAAAGTGCAGCTCAGAGCACCCACAAGCACGTGGATTTACTCATTAAATATCACACCCTCCTCCCATCTGGCATGTGCTCTCCCAGCCCGATTTTGTGGATTTTCATCCATCTGAAGAACCATCAGAACATGGCCCAATAAATACTTTTAAAACAAGGCACCACCGTCTCTGGAATGCATCTCTCCACAGAGCAGGTTCAATACTTGACAGTTTAGCATTGCTGAACGGCATTTAGTCTGAACTTTGTGAGGATGCGATGCTGCCTCTGTAATGTCTTTATTCACAGAACTTAGCACAGTGCACAAATGTTTATGGAATGATAGATGGATACGTGAATGACAGGAATAAAATGGAATAAGAAAACCATAGCCATTACATATCCGCACGTTGGGTCATTCACCCGTCACCCGGGAAGCTCGTCCAAGGGCTTGGACGCTCACAGCCTTCCCGACACCTGTTGTATACAAAAATAATCACTTTGGAAAGTGGCCTTATGGTCTGGTATGGCCCGTGCGTGAATCATTAGGTGGAAGCACGTGCCAGCACGCCATGATCTTTAACCTGCAGAAGTAGCAGGTTCTCAAGGAGTGCCCATGGGAGGAAACTTCGGCTGGAGGCTGAAAACTAAGCCATCAAGGAGGGGAGAAGTGGCTCCATGACTCCTCTCAAAGCCCTAGAATTGTTTGTCTTTCTATTGCTTGTGTTGCTCCTGTGACTCATGGGCATTTTTCAGTCCAAATCCTGGAAGATGATGGCGCTGGGTCCACGGTGAAGCGCCTGTGGTGCTTACATGCCTCCAGGGGGCCGCCAGGGTGTACCCTCCCGCGTGGACTGCGCGCTCTGCCTGCGCCTGGGGTCTGCCCTGTCTACAGTCCACTGTGTCTCATTCTGTTTAATGCATTCCTGAGCCAGGGTCCTGAGTTACAGGAGTCCTTGTCACAGTCAGTCACACTCCCAGACAGGCGTCCACTGAAACGCTACCAAGCTACCAGCCGCTGCCCCCCACCCTAAGTGTAAGCATCAGCGGGGGAGGCCTGACCACGGCAGGCACAGTTCACGTAGTTACTGAAAACTGTGAAACACTGGGCCTCCAGGTCGGGCTGCCTGTTCCCGGGGCTTTCTGCAGCTCTGGATCCTGTGATGGCCACTTGTCGGCCGTCACAATGTCATTATAAACTTCATTACAGTATCCCCTGCAGTTGTGCCCCCCACATAGTGGCACTGCACTTCTGGAATGGCCACCGAATGGCCACATGGGGGAGGGCCAGGTGCCCAGCTCATGCTGGCCTCGGAAATGCCCAACTCCCCAGACTTAAGCGCTGGCGGTGCCCATGAGCTCCCCTCCTTGGAGTTGGGTTGACTGCCTAACCGTAAAGCTGGAGAAAGGAGATGAGGTGCTGAGCCCCGATGAAAGAATTCTCTGTGAGTTCCTGATGTTTTCCCCAACTAACTAGTTGTAGAGGGACAACTAACTAGGCGCATTGCTGTGGGGGACGGGGTGTGACCCCAGATTCAGTAAGACCTCCTTTTAGTTTCCCTAAAACTTCCCCAGTGGAAGAAGTTAACAGGTTGCTCCCCAGGAGGCGCTGACTGTAGAGCAGTTGACGCATAACAGGGGCTAAAGGCACGGCCTTGGCTGGCATGGAGTGGGGCTCCCATGTGCATCGTGGGGAAGGGTTTTACAGGTGGGAGGTAAAGATGGTTTGAGAATATTCGTTAGCTGAAGAGCTGCATCCTCCCCCAGATAGTGATATTCCACCTGGCCACGCTGACTGGGGAGCTGCATTTGGGTGTGAGCTCTGCTGTCAGTCAAAGGTCCCCAACTGTGCTCACCCCAACTCATTAAAGCAGAGCACACTGTACGGAGGGCGCCGCTGTGCGATTTTAATATTTGGTGCATGTGACAGGATCATTTTAGTGATTTGCAGGATTTATCTCCTCTTAAAAGTACTGCCTAAGGCTACTCTAATTGGTAGGAAAGCAAATTCCCTCTTCTCCTCCTGTCAGTCTTTGTTTTATTTACTGAGAACTGCCGAAACCTATTTACACAATAATGAGGATAAATCACCAGGATGCTTTCAACACAAAGAGAAATGCGGAGGGAGTTGAAAGCTGCACAATTAAAACAAAATCCCAGATATTCCTGAAGTCGGGTGTGCGGTTAGGGAGAGCGGAGTAAAATTAAGACAAATGGTAGGATGGTACCCTGGACCAGCTCAGGAAGCTAATCAGGATCAGAATTCTAGAGATAGTTTATGATGGGCAATTTCACTTGAAATGGCAATGAAGTAAATGCCTGTGAGTTACCATCAATATTTGTAATAAAAATAAACCATCGTGCATTCCTGCAAATAAACAGGGTGAGTTTAGGCGTCATGATGACGACAGTGCGAGGATGGTGGTAAGTCATGGGAAACTGGCCGCTGGGCGGCTGCAGCGTCTGGCACGTTGGCAGCAGAGAGGGCCACAGCCACTTGGAGGGGACACTCCACAGGCGCTTGTCTAGATGTCAAGAGCGTCCTCCATCTGAGAATGGCTCTTACTGGAGGCGTGCCTCGGAGACGTACCAGCTAAAAGGATCGTGCTCGGAGCCTGCCCTTGATTCCGGCCCGCTCGGCTGCTGGGTGACGCCTGCTCTGCACGGCTGCCTGGTCACTGAATGTGGCTCCTGTGGGTGTTGGGTCGATGTATGCTCCCCGTAGCCCTGAAGACCCCCAGGTTTGCGTTGGGAGGGACCTCGGTGAGCTCAGTCACCCTGATCTGAGGTGGTCACAGGCGTGGCCTCAGAGGTGGCCACCCTATGAATAACGGGGACAAATCATGTGACTCGAAGTTTATAAGCCTGTCTTTCAGGAACAATCACGAACAGGGAAACTTGGAGCAACCCGCACACCACACGCCCCACAGATGATCCCAGGGGCAAAGCCTGAACCCAGGACAGCCAGTCTACGTGGCTGTTTAGGAAATATGAGTTTCTAATGGAAGATGTTTGATTAAACTTCTTAAAAATGACAAGAACTGGAGGCCCTTTGGTATCAAGTGGTGGGTTCAGAAGGCCTGGTGGGGGTCTCTGCCTGGCTCTGCCCCCCTTGGCCTGACCCTGGCTAAGCGTCTATGTCCCTGGGGGCTGGACCCAGATGTCCCCAAGGACCCTTGTGGTTCTGACCACTGAGAAACCTGTGCTTTTGTGCCCCACCCCCACCAAGCCTCCCACCTGCCCCTGCCCCCCACCCCTCAAAACTGGGGCCCTGCTCTGTGGCTATAAAACAGACTTTGTTTCTCTTTGCATCCTGACAGCTTCGATAATGGCTGCTCAGTTGTCCTGGAAAAAAATAATTCACATAAGCAGATTTTAGCACATTTACCAGGTCTTTTAACTTCATCTGACACTGTTTGGATGGAAGATGAGAGAAGTATATTTTTATATCCCTAGGGAGTGACTTTATGATGACTCTTTCAAGGTGAATATTGGCGTTTATTTAGCCTGAGCAGAAAATAAAAAGGAACATACAGAAGCAAGAACATAGAAAACACTGGAGTCAGCAAATAGTATTTTATTTTGTTGCTTTGAATTGCTATCCCTCAAACACAGCTAAATCTAAGTTAATTTAAAGTTCCTCTTGAGGAATTCATATCAAATTAAAGTGTTTCTCTGCAGTGATGACAAGAGCAGGGAACATATCTGAATTTCCTCCAAATTATGGTCTATTTTTGCAGTCTCCTAAGATTTGCCTTTCTGGACCTTATTCCACTGTCTTTGAGAGAAAATTAATTTAATGACAGCTCAGACTGAAGCGTCAATCAAAAGAAGAGAGAGGTGACATGACAGTCATTGAAGAGAAGTCCAGATTCCAGCGGGAACTTGTAGCCCAGCTCTCCTTAAATTTCTTGGGTGCGGCACTGAGGCCTCCCGTCCTTCTGCAAGTGGGCGCCCGCTGTGTCCTCATGCCCGGAAGGAGACCTGGCTTCGAGTCCCCGTCTCTGCCCTTCCTCCAGCGGTGGGCTGGCTGTCCTGCAGAAGAGCCAGGCCATGGCTGTGCCTCCTCTTGGTTCCACTCGTTCCCCTCAAAGGCCGCCCCAGCCTCCTTACAGCACATGAAGTCGAGCGGGCCTCATGTAAGGATGTGTTAGGCTAATGTGCGATGTCTTCTAGCCTGGTTGAAATTTCCCAGGCTGTGCTGGGCGATGGCCTCGGCCCGTCCTCGTGCGACATGATCCGTTTTGGGGCAGCACACGTATTGGGGCTCTGTGGCACTCTGTTGGCATCAAGAGAAATGCCAGTGGATTGTTGAGAAAATTTAAGACGTTTTCATTGGCAGTCGATGCGGCCGAGTCCCCACCTTATTGATGCTGACTCCGATTTATGCGTGATGGAGTGGAGGACGTTTGCTATCAGAAGCTCACAATGTAGCTCTTAATAAAAGATTAAACGAGGAGGAGAAGGCAGTGAGGGTTCCTGACACACCGCTGATAAGAAGCTCCAATTCAAGGCTGCGAGGGGGCAGGAGAGCGACAGTGACAGATACTGAATGGGGGACAATGAACACGTGTTGCTCCTCGCGCCGTGACGTGTAGCCATGTGGAAAATCTGTCTGAGCCACTTCTTACAGCTCAGACTCGGACAACGGCTCCTCCGCGCGCGGCCCGCCCTGCCCGAGGCGGGCGCCCTGCAGCCCTGTGGGCGGCCACAGCCGGCTCCGGGGCTCCGGGGCTCCGGGAGGTGGGCGGCGGGGTGGTGGCAGCGAGCTGTCACTTTGAGAAATGAGGAGTGGAAGAGGCCGGGCCCAGCTTGGCAGATGTGCACAAGGAGCAGGGAGCATATTGATCAATTAAATATGCAAATACCTCAGCAAGGAGAGACAGAGATGAATAAACTGACAGGAACATCAAACTGCACGTTAATGGTGCCATGAAGTGCCCGTCCCCACAGTTTAGTTGTAAATAAATGCTACTTCACCAAAGTCAGTTTGTAACGC